>NC_080176.1:87512375-87711946 GCF_950295315.1 Erinaceus europaeus
TGGCTACTGCTTATTGAGATGACACTGTCAGCTGCATTGTAGGTGTATTCTGTCACGTATCAGAAGATCTCAGCTAGACAGTGATGTTTATTGTTGACGGACTGAAAAACAAAGAGACACACCAGAAACTCAGGACAGTTAAATTAGCTATTAGTGCGCACAAAGTAAGTGCAGGGAAATAAACAGTTACCTTCACTTAAAACAAAACTATGTGTTTTAGAAGTACAGTTGGTGGTGTACCTGGTTAAGTACACACATTATAGAGCACAAGGACCTGGGTTCAAGCCCCAGGTCCCCATCTGCAGGAGAAAAGCTTCATAAGTGGTAAAGCAGGGCTGCAGGTGTCTCTCTCTTTCCTTATTTCCCCCTCCATTATTCTATTTCTGTCTCTACCCAATAATAAATAAACACATAAAATATACATTTTAAAGGGGGTACATTTTTGTACCTCTTGAAGATACGTCCCTTTGCTCTGCTCAGTGAGTTCCCCCAGCCTCCTTTGGTCACCTCTGCTGTATAGTCCAAGCCTAAGAGTTTCTTTATGTTTGATATTGTCCCCTGGCTTGTCCTCTTTATAGCCCACATGTGCGTGGGGTTATGCAGTGCTTGTTTCTCTCTTTCTGACTTATTTCATTTAACGTGATCCCTTTCCTCTGGCTCTACTCATGTTGTAGCAAAATGCAAGAATCACCTTTTCTGTAACATGTACACTCAACCAGGTGCACCACCACCCAGCCCCAAGAATCACCTTTTCTTAGAGTTGAGTATCATTCCACTTTTACAGAGACCACACTATCCTTACTCTTCTTTCTGTCATCAGATATGCTCCTGTATCTTGATTATTGTAAGCAGAGCTGCAATAAATACAGAAGTTTATTATTTTCAAATTCTCTTTCCATTCTAAGATCCAGCAGCATTCTCCAGTCTTCTTAATGAATTCACCTTTGATTATCTAATGTAGAAAATACTTCTTTAAAACCTGTGTCTAAAGAGGAATCACAGGGATGCTAACATTTAATTCTCTAAAACGCATTTTTTGGCCTTTGATTCTATCTCATTGAATACCCACCGTATTACTAAAGATGGAGAGAGCTTTTCCTATTTGTCTCCTTTTAACCACTGTGGAGGTGGAGGCAGTAACATATTCTGACAGCCTAATTGTTCTTTTGAAGAACATCGATTAAGAAATAATTCATGGGTGTACGTGTGTGTGTGTTGTGATGGTTATTATTTCAAGGAGTTTTTAAAAGAGAATAGTCTGTCATACTATCTAAGGGTGACTACCATGTGCTTTGCCTGTCATCAAGGGAATAGCGTCATTATTGCTTACCATGAACTAAAAGACAGCCATGAGCAAGGAGTGTGCTGAGTCTGATCCTCTTCTCATTTTATCATGAAAGAATCTTCTTGGATGGAGGCCTATTTCATGTGCAAATTAAAGGCTCAATAGAGCACTCTGGCAGAGTTTGGTTTAGAAAACATTTAAACAGATGTCATATTGATTTTATTCAATGGAAGATCAATTATCTATTACTCTCTGTGAATTGTCCAATGCATATGGCTTAAATTGCCTAAACTAAAAGCCATCAACATTTTTTTGTACAAATAACTTTCCCTCTTTGAAAAACAAAATAAAAAAGAAGGAATTTCTTTCATCAGCATATGTGAAGGAGGAGGGAGACAGATAAAGAGAAGACTGAACTGGGGACAGGATGAAAGAGGGAAACAGAGCTTCATCTAGAAATGATGTCCTACTTTCCTATAATTAACATGCCCTGCCTCATGACTAATCCTTTTCCTCCAACACTGCCTAGAATCTGATCTCTGGAGTGTGGAATAGATAACCCCACTCTTCTGCTACAGACGTTTCAAAAGTACTCTAGGTCTGAAAACACTTCTCAACATGCACTTAGACCTCAGGAACACCACTGGGCTCAGGACTCAGCCTCAGTTATTTATTTTTATTCATTTGCTTGTTTATTTTCTTTGTGATTAGTAGTAGCTTATAAGGTTGTAGGATTAGTGTAAAGTTTCATGCCACACCTCCCAAATCACCACTCCCACTCCCAAAGATCACTACCATAGTTCTCATGAGTCTTATAGTTTGCTTGCTTCTACTGTGTTTGATCTTTTTTTTTTTTTTTTTATGTCAAGTTCATGGAAATCAGATCTCTAGATTTCACATATGAATGAAAGCAGCTGGTGGTTTTCTTTCATCTCATTATTTATTTCTCTAAGCACCACCGTCTCTAATTCCATTTTGTCCCAAAGGACACAAAACCATCTTTTTTTTTGTGATTGGTGAGAAATATTCCATATTATACATTCATGTATATTTATATATCCCACAACTTCTTTAGCCAGAAATCTTTTGATGGGCATTTAGACAGTTTCTACTTTTTGTCAGGACTACATGTATAGACAGACAAAAGCCAAGGAATTTTATATTTATAAATTAACAGACAAAAGATACTGGTGTCTCCAAGCGGGCTGTCTCTCATCTGATTTAACTTACAAAGTTGGGTGAGGATTATTATTATTATTTTAATATTTGTTTATTTATTTATTTACCCTTTTGTTGCCCTTGTTGTTTTTCATTGTTGTTATAGTTATTATTGTAGTTGTTATTTTTTAAAATTTATTTATTTATAAAGTAGACATTAACAAAACCATAGGATAGGAGGGGTACAACTCTAAACAGTTCCCACCACCAGAACTCCATATCCCCTCCCCTCCCCTGAGAGCTTTCCTATTCTTTATCCCTCTGGGAGCATGGACCCAGGGTTATTGTGGGGTGCAGAAGGTGGAAGGTCTGGCTTCTGTCATTGCTTCCTCGCTGAGCATTGACTGGTATTATTATTATTTTAATGTGATAAAAAGTAAGAATATAAGACCTGTGATCCAGGAGATGGTGCAGTGGATAAAGCATTAGACTCTCAAGCATGTGATCCTGAGTTCAGTCCCTGGCAGCACATGTACCAGAGTGATGTCTGGCTCTTTCTCTTTCCTCCTATGTTTCTTATTAATAAATAAATAAAAATATTTTTAAAAAATAATATAAGACCTTGCATCCAACCTAGATAAGAGCACGTTACCGTGCACAAGGACTGGGGTTGCACCCCTCTCACCATCTGTAGGGGGAGCATCAGGGGTGGTGAATTAAGTACTTTGGATATCTCTCTGTCTCTCTCACTCTCTGTCTCCCACCCCCTTCTAAATAACAACACAAACCCACATTACTACTTCAGTCTTTATGCAGAGGGTACACAGGCTCCTGCACAGACTATGGGCCCCAGGTCAAATCGATAAGTTTTACAGTAAGCAATATTTATACACTTTTCCCATATTTGGGAGCTACTCTCTTCCTTGATGCAGCTTTCTAGTCCTTTTTCCAATTTTGACACCATCTTCCCAGACAGTACTTTTAGCCCACCTGCATGTTAGCTGTCAGGAGCAGACAAAAAAATTAGTAAAGTCATGGGCCCCTTGGAATATACCTAAAATAGATCTACTGGCTTTTCTAAAATAGAGACCACAGATTTCATCTCTTATATTCTTGCCTTTAGGTTCATGATTATTAAACAATTTGTTCTGCTTTATATCTTAAGTCTTTTTCAGTCACCAAGTTGCAAATACTACCATGATGCCAACCTGACTTCTCTGGGCAGAAAAACCTACCAATGTGTCCTGGAGCTCTGCTTCCCCAGAGCCCTGCCCCACTAAGGAAAGAGAGAGACAGGCTGGGAGTATGGATCCACCTGTCAACACCCATGTTCAGCTCAGCGGGGAAGCAGTTACAGAAGCCAGACCTCCCACCTTCTGCATCCTATAATGACCCTGGGTCCATATTCCCAGAGGGATAAAGAATAAGGAAGCTTCCAATGGAGGGGATGGGATACAGAGTCCTGGTGGTTAGGAATTTTACCCCTCTTATCCTATGGTCTTGTATTGATATTTTGTTTTATAAATAAATTTTAAAAATAAACAAAAATAAACACACACAAATAGAAATCCAGACCTTGCATCTGCACTATACTAGTAAGGAGCCTCCCCAGGATAAAACTATGTTTTAAATTTTATTTGTAAGCATTTTTATCAGTGACTTAGTAAAGGTTTGCACGGTTATAAGATGGCAGGAGAATCGTTCCACACTGCACCTGTCACTAACACTCGCTCTGTGCCCAGCATTCATGTAGTGACAACCACCATAGTTCGCACCTTTGTTTCTCTGTTTTTTTTTTATTTGTTTGTTTTTTGTTTGTTTTCTTGGCAAATCTTACCTTTTCTCCCACTCAGAGTGTATAGTAAGTCCACACCACCAATGTCTCTTGCAGTTAACCTTTATCCTAGAACAGCACTGGGTGAAGCCTTTGTGCTTCACAATTCCTTTTTTTTTTTAATTCAGGTTTCTCAGTTCTCTATGTGCTGTTATACATGAAACCAGCTTACACTTTGACTCCATTGTTTACTTCACTAAGCATAAACACCTACAGCTCCATCCATTTTGCCCAGGGAGTGTCACCTTAAAAAAATTTATTAGTGATTTAATAATGATTGGCAAGCTTGTAGGATAAGAGAGGTACAATTCCACACAGTTCTCACCACCAGAATTCCATATCCCATCCCCTCCATTGGAAGCTTCCCTATTCTTTATCTCTCTGGGAGTATGGACCCCAATTCTTTTTTTTAAGTTTTTAAAATTGTCTTTATTTATTGGATAGAGACAGGCAGAAATCAAGAGGGAAGGGGTGGTAGAGAGGGAGAGAGACAGAGAGACACTTGCAGCCCTGCTTCACCACTTGTAAAGCTTCTCCCCACAGGTGGGACTGGGGGCTCAAACCCAGGTCCTTCCGAATTGTAATAGGTGTGCTCAACCAGGTGCACCACCACCTGGCCTCTGGATCCAAATTCTCTATGGGGAGCAGAAGGTGGGAGTTCTGGCTTCTGTCATTGCTTCTCTGCTGGACATGGGTGTTGGCAGGTGGATCCACACCCCCAGCCTGTGTCTGTCTTTCCTTAGTGGGGCAGGGCTCTGGGGAGGGGAGGCTCCAGGACACATGGGTGAGGTCGTCTGCCCAGGGAGGTCAGGATGGAATCATAGTAGCATCTGCAACTTGGTGGCTGAAAAGGATTAAGATATAAAGCAGAACAAATTGTCTAATAATCAGGAACCTAAAGGTAAGAATAGAGCAGATGATATTTAGGGTCTTGATGTTGGAAGAACCTAGGAAGTCTATTTTAAGTATGTTCCAAGGGGCCCCTGACTTTAATAATTTTTTTTTTCCTGAGCCTGACAGCTAACACGTAGGTAAAGACAGAGGATAATTCCATCGAATATATATCCCATAACTTCTTTGTTATGTTATCTGTTAAAAGTATCTCAAAGACCATGGAAAAGGATCCATATAGACTGACACATAGAAAGAAGAGTATTGGAAAAGAAAAAACCAAAACAGAAACTACCAAAAATATCAATGACTAGACCACATATGTCAGCAGTTATCCAAAATGTGAGTCTCCTGAACTTGCCAATAAAAACAGACACACAATGGATTCAGGGGAAAAAAAATCCCTCCATTCTCTGTCTCCAGAAAACCTACTACTGAAAGACAATAATAATAATAATAATTGCTTCCCATGTGTCTCTGCTTAACGTTTGTGTTTACCATGTCTGTTGCATTCAAGTTACCACATCTAGAAGTGTCTATTTAAAACTGCTCTCCTCATACCATTGTTATACAACACTCATTGATACCTTAAAGTTGCCTATTTCTATGGCTTGTGTTTCTGGGTCTATTTTAATGTGTATCACCTTGTTGAGTGTTACATATTCACTCGTGTGAGACTTAAGATACAAATGGAAGGAACCAGCCAGTGGAGTGCACAGGTTACAGCGCACAAAGACAGGTTCAAGGCTCCAGTCTGCACCTGCAGGGGAAAATCTTTGCATGTGGTGAAACAGTGCTACAAGTCCATCTGTCTCTCTCTCTCTCTTTCTCTCTCTCTCTCTCTCTCTTTCTCTCTCTCTCTTTCTCTCTCTCTCTCTCTCTCTTTCTCTCTCTCTTTCTCTCTCTCTCTCTCTCTCTCTCTACCTCTCTTTCTCTTTCTCTTCCCCATCCCTCTCAATTTATATCTGCTTCTGTCAAATAAGTATTAAAATAGCAATAACAATAATAAAAGAAACAAAGGGAGAGGAGAAGGCAGAAGGCAAGATAGAAAATAATTTAAAAGAGGGACTGGACAGTGGTGTACCTGGTTAAGCTTACATATTACCATGCCTAAGGACTTGGGTTTGAGTCCCTGCTCCCCACCTGCAGGAACGCCTCACAAGTGTTGAAGCAGGTGTCTATCTTTCTCTGCTTCTCTCTGTTTTCCCCTCCCCTTTCAATTTCTATCTGTCCTATCAAATGAAAAATAAAAGTTAAAAAAATTAAAACCTTGACTTATCTATGAAGATCTAGAGAGAGAGACAGGGAGGAAGGATTTAAAAGGAAGCTGGGGAGCCAGTGCCCCATAGCAAAGAAACGGCATTTTGGAGGAGAATCAAGTATGTCGGATGCTGTTGCATATCTTGGGGAGATATGAAATTGTATCCTTAATAAAAAAAGAACATATTTAGACTTATGTTTTTTTAAAAAGATTTATTTATTTATGAGAACAAAAGAGGAAGAGAACCAGAGTTGTTTTTCTGTTTCTCAGAGTGCTCTGCTCTAGTGTTGGGAACTGCACCTGAGACATCGGGTGACTCAGGCATGAAGGCCTTTTAGCAGAACCATTATGCCATCTTCCTCGGCCTCCCTGAAAAAAAAAAAACATCATCTGACCAGTGAACATTCATTGGGGTGGAGATGAGAAAGAGGTCTTTGGAATATCCCACTGGAAACATGGAGTGGGCCAGTGGGTGGAAAACCATCAAGCTGGAGAGGGAGATTTGAGTTTTATGAATCAATAAAACGAAGGAAGTCAACATAGTCACCTTGAAAATGAGTAGGCAGGGTTCATGTCGTGAATACCTCTGCTTTGTTTCGAGATCTGAGAGCATTCGATTTTGCATTTTCATAGCAACGGTGAGTGCCTTCTCCCTGGGGTTGAGAACATTATAGCACTGGGAGAGTTTGGGAAGGTAGCTTTGCCTCCACGGTAGGCAGCAAGCTCTTGTATCACATCTCATTTAACTTTACATATGACTCATACCTAACAGGTATTTCTTTATGACTGCAGTTTGCTAAAATGGAATCCATGTCTTTTCTCCAGAAAAGCATTTGAGAAAACACTTTGTGCCAAAAGGTACATTAAATTGGTATTTTAGCATCCTGTGCTTAGAACTACGTGATTCTACATACAGAGAAAATTCATGACTACCCCTCATGTTATTAAATTCATTTTGTTTCTAAGGTCCTTGTTCAGTTAGCAAAATGATATTATTAAATTTATTCAGAGACAATCATATTTCCGGATATGAATATAATATGTCCCTAAGAAGAAAACCAAGAGACTAATCTGAAGAAATAAATATGAACTGATGTTTGTGAAAGCACTTCTGGCACTATTTTTCCTTTCTTTATAAAAGCTTTGGGAATCACAGTTAAAAATCCACATGTTCTGATGGGCCTAGACCTCCGATAGATCCCTCTCTCCACTGTCACTGGTCATCTCCATCAGCAGCAACATAATGGACCCCTGTGTGAACCTCTACAGGACCTTGTCCTCAGTGTGGATCAACAATGGTAGGGAATGCTCCATTATCCAAAGGAAGGTTGAACAACATACTCTACTTACTACCCAAAGAAGAAGGGTCCTGCAATTAGTGCAGACTGGAATGTTCCTACCAGCGCCCACAAAATGCCGGCTCAGACCTACAGGAATGAAGAAGTTACACAGGCTCCTGTGCTGAATATGGGCCCCAGATAAAATCAGTGGGGTTTACAGTGAACAATATTTATCTACTTTTCCCATATTAGAGAGCTACTCTCTTCCCTGATAAAGCTTTCTAGTCCTTTTTCCAACTTTGACACCATCTTCTCAGACAATACTTTGGGGCCACCTGTAGGTTAGTTGACAGGCTCAGGCAAAAATAGTAAAATCATGAGCCCCTTGGAATAGACCTAAAATAGACCTACTAGCTTTTTACAAAATGGAGACCCCAAATCTCATCTGAATGTTCTTGCCTTTAAGTTCATGAGTAGTCAACAATTTGCTCTGCTTTACATCTTAACTATTTTTCAGCCACCAGGTTCCAGATGTTACTATGATGCCAACTGGACTTCCCTGGACAGACTCCACTACTGAGTCCTGGAGCCCCGCTTCCCCAGAATCCCGCCCCACTAGGGAAAGTGAGAAACAGGCTGGGGGTGTGGATCCACTGCCAACGCCTATGTTCAGCGGGGAAGAAATTCCAGAAGCCAGACCTTTCACCTTCTGCCCCCCATAATGATCCTGGGTCCACACTCCCAGAGGGATAAAGAATAGGAAAGCTATCGGAGGAGGGGATGGGACACGGACATCTCTACATTTCTCTCTGTCCTATCCAGCAACATCAAGAGCAATAACAACAGAAATGGCAATAAAAATGGGAAAAACTGCCTTCCAGGAGAAGTGGATTCATAGTGCAGGCACTGAGCCCCAGCGATAACACTGGAGACCAAAAAAAAAAAACCTTTTAAAATAAGGCAAAAAAAAGTTTTTTTGGAGTGAGTGGTGGTTCTCCATACAGGATCCAAAACCCATAGATAACCCTGGAGGCATAGCAACAACAACAACAACAACAATAATAATAGTCATGCAAAATAAATAAATCAACAGAAAAATTATTTGAAGGACATTTCCTGGTAAAGTAGGCACAGACATTATCAAGACCTAGTTAGAGACTCCATGGAGGTCTCTGAATGGCCTGTGACATTTCATCTAACTTTTTTTTTTAACGTCAAAAGACGACAGGTGATACCGATTGTTGAATTCTATGGTGTAGCAGAATCTTCATCAGGTCTGCAAGCATTTTGCAACAATTACTTTTCTCATGAGAGCTTCGAAAATTGAATTACTGAGTAAGAGTCAAAGTCAAATCTATCTGGTTTTTTTTTTTTGCACACAATGCCCTGACCTGTGTAAGGCAAAGGGGGGCCATTTCCTGTCATCTGACCCTGTTTTATAGCTCTGCAAACAGAAGCCAAGGGCAGGGGGCGGGGGTTGGGGGGTGATGATTGTGCTTTCACCCTGAGTTTTAACTCCTTCTCCCTCTGACATACTAGGGATCAAGGCAGCAAATTTTGAAAGATTTAAGGTAGCACAACCAACATCTGGCCATTTGATTTTGTTTTTCAGTAAATCAGTAAAGATATTTCAGGCTATGAATTATTTTACTGTTGAGAGGCTCCCAGTTCATGAATAAATATCATCCAGGACTTTTTTTTTTCTTTTCTGTCTGCAGAAAAGAGTGACCTCTATCTATTATGTGAACTCCATGCCAGTGTCTGACCTTCCTCAATCCTTGATGCCCAGGACAATATGGATGCAAATGAGTTCTGGGTTTCCGAAGTAAGTCCCCTCTGTGATTCCTTCTAACACATTTTCAAAACCCAGTCAAAGAGAGACAATTCGGGGTATTTTTTTTTCTTTTTAAGAATAAATTGAATTCTATTCTGTTCTGGGTTGTTCCGAAATGTAGAGGCATGACTAAATAAAATCTTTGCAAAAGCACAGGTTAGAGAAAAAGAAACACTCTAACGGAACTGAAGAACCAGACGCCTAACAGTGATGAAACGTTGATACATGAAGTAGGGTAGCTATCAACAGCCACAAACCATATCTTGCTCCATTCCATTCTTTCCGTCTTCCTTTTTTCCTACCTACCTTTGTTGTACCTGGGTCCATGATATAAAGAAATCCACAAGGACCCAAAGGTGATGTAAAAGCAGAGAGCCTTTATTATTTTAGCAGGCTAGGGCCGAGTTACCGAGGGGCTGACACACCAGCTCTCTGGTAATCCACCCCGTACCCAAGTCCTACTAAGGTTTCTATACATTTCAGATGACATGGCTATGTGACAAGGTTCAGCTACACAATGTGGTTACATGGCAGTCTTACATCTATAGCCCACAGGTGCAGGGAAGGGGAGGGGGTCTTTTTTGTCCTTGGAGTTATCTCTTTTTCCTGACTCCAGATTCCCAAGCTGTTTTCTCAGAGTCTGCCCTTGTATTTATCTCAGGCCTTGCAGACTCCCAGGCCTAATTGCTTACTTAATCCTTGGGTTGCCTGAGTCTAGGTTCATTTGTCTCATTATTTACCATCTTACATTAATTTCTTTTTGCTCAGTTCCTGCACCTTCCTTCCTTCCTACCTCCCTCCCTCCCCCTCTCTCTCTCCTTTTCTTCTTTCTATCTTTCTTTCTTTCCTTCTTTCTTTATTTCATTCATTCATTCATTATTTCATATTTATTTTCTTTGTGCCTGGGATTTCCGGGACACAGAGAACCTGCTGCTGAAAAATGGGTTACTCTGAACAACAAAAGCTTTGAAAGCAGTGCACACCAGCATACGGCCTGTAAGAGCTGTGGGGGCGCAGGAGAAAGCAGTGAAATGCAGCCTGCTTTGACACACATGTGGTTCTGACTAGCGAAGGACTCCTGGACAAGCCTCGTGCTGCTACTTAAGTGTCAAGAATGACAGTGTGTTGTGGTCTGGGAGGTGGCGCAGGGGTAAAGCTCTGGAGTCTCAAGCATGAGGTCCCAAGTTCGATTCCTGGCAAAACATGTGCCAGAATGATGTCTGGTTCTTTCTCTCTCCTCTTACCTTTCTCATAAATAAAGTCTTAAAAAAAAAAAAAAAAAGAACGACAGTGTGGAGATGGTCCCGGGAGTTATAATAGAAACCCATTAGTTTGAGGGCAGAGGGTAGATAGCATAATGGTTCTGCAAAGAGACTTTTGTGCCTGAGGCTCCAAAGTCCCAGGTCAATCCCCTGCACTACCATAAGCCAGAGCTGAGCAGTGCTCTGGTTTAAAAAATATAAAATAGGGAGTTGGGCGGTAGCACAGTGGGTTAAGCGCACATGGCACAAAGCACAAGAACTGGTATAACAATCCCGGTTCGAGCCCCCGGCTCCCCACCTGCAGGGGAGTCGCTTCACAGACAGTGAAGCAGGTCTGCAGGTGTCTGTCTTTCTCTCCCTCTCTCTGTCTTCCCCTCCTCTCTCCATTTCTCTCTGTCCTAGCCAACAAGGACAACAACAATAATGACTACAACAATAAAACAACAAGGGCAACAAAAGAGAATAAGTAAATAAATAAATAAATAAATATTTAAAAGAATATATAAAATGAAAATAAAAAAAAAAAAGAGGGAGTCAGCTGTAGCGCAGCGGGTTAAGCGCAGGTGGCGCAAAGCACAAGGACCAGCATAAGGATCCCGGTTCGAACCCCGGCTCCCCACCTGCAGGGGAGTCGCTTCACAGGCGGTGAAGCAGGTCTGCAGGTGTCTATCTTTCTTTCCTCCTCTCTGTCTTCCCCTCCTCTCTCCATTTCTCTCTGTCCTATCCAACAACGGCGACAACAACAACAACAACAACAATAATAACTACAACAATAAAACAAGGGCAACAAAAGGGAATAAATAAATAAATAATATAAAAAAGAAAATAAAAGAAAATAAAAAAAAGAAACTCATTAGTTTGGGTATCAGGGGGACTATCTCAAGGGTCTGAGCACAAGACTGGCTTTCCTGAGCTTCCCATATGTGCTGACTGCTCTCTTTCATATTTAACTTTCTCTACCTAGTGTGAAAAAAGCAAAATGAATCTTAAAAGCTGTGTGTGTGTGTGTGTGTGTGTGTGTGTGTGTGTGTGTGTGTGTGTATGCAGAACCTCCCCTCCTCAGAGCCCTGCCCCACTCTAGGGAAAGATAGAAACAGCCTGGGCAACATCCATGTCCAGCAAGGAAACAATCACAAAATCCAGACCTCCCACCTTCTGCTCTCCCAGACTTCCAGAGGGACAAGAATAGGGAAGCTTCCAATGGAGCAGATGGGACACAGAACTCTGGTGGTAGGAACTGTGGAATTGTAACCCTGTTATCTTACAATCTTGTTAATCATTATCAAATCAATAATAAATAATAATAATGAAGAGCTTTTTGGAGGTTCTAGCAAGGGTTTGCAACCACTCATATCCCCTCTACCAAAGACTGGCCTGTCTCTCTATTCAGGAAAGGCCAACTATTTGGGCTAAGCACAGAGCTTGGGAAGGGGATGCCCATGGAGTGATGAGAGATGGAGGACGAGAGTGGAAGAGGACTTCAAAGAGTGTTTGCAGGTGCGTATTATGGCCAGACGAGAAATCATATCTAATCTCGCCAACTGGACTATAAACCGTTAACTGTAAACCTAACACAATGGTGAAAAGCACCCACTGTGACTCTCTGCCAAAGCAGGCCCTAGTTGTGTATGAAATAAACATTGAACACCACAAAGACACTCTGACTGCCAGAGAACTGGGGTTCACCAGTGCCATCCTGAACCTGGAAAATAGAGCAGGGGTCTAAGACTTGACAGGGGAGGAGGGCATCTCCAGGAAGGTGGGAAGAAGACCCCCAGCAAGAAAATGTTTGCTGTGCTATATGCAGACAAAGGGACAGGGGGGCTTTGGAGCAGGAAGGTCTTGTAACCTCTCCAAGATCTTCCAAACCCAGTGCATATGCTGTCTCACAACCCCCACCCTCGCCCCTACCTCTGTTTAGGAAGTTATGGCAGAGGGAAAGATGAGTTTACCTGAGTCCAACAAATTATAATTTTCCTCAGTTCAAAACAGCCCCAAAGACAACACTCATGTCCAGCAGAGAAGCAATTACAGAAGCCAGAGTCCCACCTTCTGAGCCCCTTAGAGATCTTTCGTCCACACTCCCAGAGGGATAAAGAATAGGGAATCTATTGGAGGGGATGGGATATGGAACTATGGTGGTGAGAACTGTATAAATTGTACCCCTCTTATCCCACAATCTTGTTGATCATTATTAAATCACCAATTAGAAATAAACAAAATAAGTTGAAAAGACAAGAAAACACAAAGCCAAACTTGGACTGGAGTTGGTGTATTACATCAAAGTCAAAGACTCTGGGGTTGGGAGGAGGGTTCAGGTCCTGGAACATGATGGCAGAAGAGGGCCTAGTGGGGACTGAATTGTTATATGGAACACTGAGAAATGTTACACATGTACAAACAGCTACTATGTATTTTTAAAAATATTTATTTCCTTTTGTTGCCCTTGTTGTTTTATTGTTGTGGTTACTATTGTTGTCGTTGGATAGGACAGAGAGAAATGGAAAGAGGAGGGAAGACAGAGAGGGGGAGAGAAAGACAGACACCTGCAGACCTGCTTCACCGCCTAGGAATCGAATCCCCTGCAGGAGGGCAGCCAAGGTCTCGAACCAGAATCCGTATGCCGGTCCTTGCACTTTGCACCACATGCACAACCCGCTGAGCTACCGCAGACTTCCTACAACTACTGTATTTTATTGTTGACTGCAAACTTTTAATCTCTCCAATAAAATAGTAATAATAAAAACAAAACAACCTCCACATCAATGTTATGTTTGTGATGGGAGGACTTTGTATACCCCTCAAGATAAATGTACTATGTCTGTTATTTATAGCACAATTTTTCCTGATCTGACTAAATGAGTATTAAAAAATACAGTATGCTTATTTAAAAGGCTATCGAATCATTACCTTGCCCTCACTTAGTCACTCGACTTAACTTCTTGGGTCAAATGAGAGGAACACAGTTTGGGGTTTGTTCTGAATGATAATTTCAGTGAAGCAAGTACAAGCACAGGTGTATACTGAGGCCTTGGTACATATTGTCCACAGTGATGACTATTATTATTTTACAGAGCTCATTATGCATTTGATTCTCCATTTCCTGAATAAACTCTTTAGACTTGCTCCAAATGTAAAACACCATCTCTCTGCTCAGACTATACTGGTTTCCACAACTTGGTTTATTATGAATTATTATTAATATTACTAGGGGCTACTGGTTTACAGAATGGACTCTAACACAGAGACATAGACTCTCATTTCCTGTGATAAGTGTCTGGGAGACACAACAGGGGCCCAGTGTCCCTTCTTCCTGCCCTTCTCCCTCCATCCCCAGAAATCCTTTGTTTTGGTGCAATGTGACACATCCACTCCACATCTTATCTTTTTTTTGCCTCCAAGGTTCTTACTGGGGCTCAGTGCCAGCACTACAAATCCACCATTCCTGGTAGCCATTCCTTTTTTTTTTCCATCTTATTGGATAAGACAGAGGGAAATTGAGAGAAAAGGGGGAGATGAGAGAGAGAGAGACACCTGCAGACTGGCTTTGCTGCTTGTGAAGCAATCCCCCCCACACAGGTGGGGAACCAGGGGCTCAAACCCAGACCCCTATGCATGTCCTTGCACTTAGTACCCTAAGTGCTTAACTGGGTTCATCACCGCCTGGCCACCCCCACATCTTGTTTTTAAAAGTCACTCTGTATTTTGTCTGAAAAAAAATCTACTTCCTTTTCCTTCCTCATCTGTCTCCCTTAGAAAGGGTGGCATACAAGACCCTGCCATCAGCACCACAGAGGTCAGTGTTGTACTCACTTTTCTTATTTTTCTCTCATTATCAGTCAGTAGATTCTGTTCTAGAAAGAAGTAAGCAGGACCTACTTATCCTCATAGCAAGAGAAAATTCTTGGTGCATATAAAATAGTTATTTAGTAAATGCCTGTAAATGAAAAAGAAACTAAATTATTGTAACAGAATGTCACACGTCTACCACACATGAAAACGTGTTGACTAGGTATGGGTTGTCTGCACTGTGAATGCCTCTGACAACTCATCATCTGACAATGAGTGGGTGTAATCAGCAGGGTTTACTCTCTGGAAGAGAGAAAGTGCTTATTGGAGATGGGAAAGTTCCAGTTAGAAGGGCTGTGTGGTGGCGCACCTGGTTGAGCGCTCATGTTACAGTGCGAAAGGACCGGGGTTCAAGCCCCTTGCCCCCACCTGCAGGGGGAAAGCTTCCAAGAGTGGTGAAGCAGGGCTGCAGGTGTCTCTCTGTCTCTCTCCCTCTCTATTATCTCCTTCCCCCTTGATTTCTGCTGGATCTATCCAATAAATAGAGATAATAAACATAAAAAACAAAACAATAAAATGGAAATTTTAGTTAGAGGCTATAACTTCTCGTTGGATCTTAGCAGAAGTCAGACCCTAAAGGACTTGGCTAGCAACCTTCTCCATAACAGGATGGCTGGCTTCACTGCTGTCAACAGAAAAGCTCTTCTGGTTTGGAACTTCTCATTCTGGAAGAATCCAACCCCAACTCTAAAGACTCACTTTTAGGGTAAATCCACCTAGAATAAGCCACCCCCTTTGCTAGTCTCAGAGTCCATTCCACCAGGAATGTTTTATCACCTCTCGACGTCTGACGTCTACTGGCTAACGGCCTAAGCAGTGAAGTGAGGGAGGCAGTAGAGCCCCTGGTCAAGTGCACATACTACCGAACGCAAGGACCCAGTTTCAAGCCCGTGCTCTCCACCTACAGGGGTTTAGGCTTATGAGTGTCTGCAGGTGGGGAGCAGATCTGCAGGTCTTTCTCTCTCCTACTCTATCTCCTCATCCTCTCTCAATTTCTCTCTGCCCTACCTAATAATAATCATAATAAAATAAAAGTGACATGAAGTGTGTCACACCCAAACTCATGGGAGGGCAGTGAGGTTGGGTGTACCACAGACAGGAAGTTGAAAGATTCCTTCTCAGCACAGTGACCAGCCAAATGCAGCCCCAGATCCCAATAGCTGCATCCTTCTAATTTCTTTCATTCACCCTTTCACCCTGTCACCCTTTCTTTCTTTCTTTCTTTCTTTCTTTCTTTCTTTCTTTCTTTCTTTCTTCCTTCCTTTCTTTCTTTCTTTCTTTCTTTCTTTCCCTTCCTTCCTTCTTTCCTTCCTTTCTTTCTTTCTTTCTTTCTTTCTTTCTTTCTTTCTTTCTTTCTTTCTTTCTCCCTTTCTCCCTTTCTCCCTTTCTTCCTTTCTCTCTTCTTTTCCTCATTTTATTGGGGGAGTGAAAGGTTTACAGCACAGTGTCTCTACATGGGTGCAATCCTGCAGCTCCGTGTGACCTCACCACTCATGGTTGACTTTGTTTTCCTCTTTAGGATAAACACAGAGAGAAACTGAGTGGAGACAGAGAGAGAGAGAGAGAGAGAGAGAGAGAGAGAGAGAGCCAGAGAGAGAGAGAGAGAGAGAGAGAAATGCTGCAGCCCTGCTTTACCACTCATAAAACTTCCCCCCTGCGGGAAGCAGGGGCAGAGGCTTGAACCTGTAGCCTTGGGCATGATAACATATCTATGCACTACCCTGTATGCCACCACCCAACTCTTCAGAGCTGCCTTTCTGAAAATTGGAGAAACAGAGGAGGGGGGGGTATTCAGGCTGGAATCTGGGTCATGCACTTGATAAAGAGGTACACTTCCCTGCTGGTCCAGTGACAACAGATTTCAAGGTTTCAGCTCTACTTGGACCATGTGTTATCATAAATACACAGTCCTAGCAAGGCCTTACTAAGGCGAGTTCTTCCCAGAGGCTTAAGAGAAAAAATACTGCAACATCAGAATCTACTATTTTTTTTTTATTATTATTTCCCTGAAAGCTATCACTGTGGCAGCAACAAGAGCAAATGATGACAAATGTTCTGAAGAGGTGTTGCTGATGCAGAAACTGAGCTGGAATCTCGTCAGAAATACCCAGCAGCAATTACACTATTCGGGTGAGAGAGGTGAAATTTAGACTCTTGTCGGGACCTTTCCAAAGCTTCCTTTAAATGGTATCAGCTATTTTTTCTCTTTGCATTGATTTGTTTTTATTATTAGTGATTTGACATTGGTTTACAAAATACTGAGATGCCAAATACAGCCCCAGATCTGAACGATTACATCCTATTTATTTATTTATTTATTTATTTATTTATTTATTCTTTTTCTCCCTGTTTGATTGGGGAGTTCATGAATGCTTTACAGTGCAGTGTCTATACATGGACACAATTCCCCAGCTCTGTGTGACAGATCTGTGCATGATACTGTCAATCTGGGACTCCAATCCTCCACATTCCGTTCTGTGTGTGTGTCTTCTCACTCCAATCCCCCACATTCCATTCCGTGTGTGTGTGTGTGTGTGTGTGTGTGTGTGTCTTCTCACTCCAATCCCCCACATTCCTTTCCGTGTGTGTGTGTGTGTGTGTGTGTGTGTGTGTGTGTCTTCTCACTCCAATCCCCCACATTCCATTCCGTGTGTGTGTGTCTTCTCACTCCAATCCCCCACATTCCATTCCGTGTGTGTGTGTGTGTCTTCTCACTCCAATCCCCCACATTCCATTCTGTGTGTGTGTGTGTGTGTGTGTGTGTGTGTGTCTTCTCACTCCAATCTCCCACATTCCAATTCCGTGTGTGTGTGTGCTTGTGTGCCTTCTCACCCACAGATAAGAACCATAGTTCCCAGAAATTGTGTAGAAAAATGAGGGGCTTTGTTTCACTTATCTTTCTGAACTCCAGTAAGACCATCTTGCAGTTGCATTCACCTCTTTATTAAATCTTTTGCATAATCACCTTTAATATCCTCAATTGAGTTCCATCATGTAACCTACCATCTTTTTAATTGCAAAGTAGTATTCCATTGAGCATATATGTTATGATTTCTTTACCCAGTTATCTGTAGATGAATATTAGGTTGCTTCCATATTTTGTCTACTGTGAGGAGTGCAGATACATACATGGAGTGAAAATATTCTTTCAAATTAGGGGTTCTGTGACCTTGAACTTATGAGTAGGAGTGGAATTATTTCACTATGAGGGAGAGTCAAACGGTTTACTTAACTTCTCTCAAATCCTACTACTCAGAAACACGAGTATAATTTTATTCAAATTATATTTTAATTTGTCCTGCCAGCCAGATTTCACCTCTAATAAGTATTATAGTCAAATGAAGAATCTGAAAAAAATATATCACCAGGTATCAATTAAGACATCAACATCTGGGTGGAGAGTAGATAGTATAATGGTTATGCAAACCAGCTCTCATGCCTGAGGCTCCAAAGTCCCAGATTCAGTCCCCCACACCACCATAAGCCAGAGCTGAACAGTGCTCTGGTTAAAAAAAAAAAAAAAGAAAAGAAATCAACATGTTATTTAAGATATGTCAGGAATTGTATTAATTAAAATTATGCCAGTCTTCAGCAGCTAGTAAACAGCAGAGTTAAATATACAATCTAGGAACTGAAACACTAAGTCTATGAAAATAAGTGTTTCACACTTTGGAGAAACACATGCGCTTATTACGACATATTAGAATAGTGGAAAGATGTGTATACTCAAAAACTTCTCTTCTATTAGTGATTCAATGATGATAAACAAGGTTATGGGATAAGAGGAGGTACAATTCCACACAATTCTCACCACCAGAATTCCATATACCCTCCCCTCCACTGGAAGGTTTGGGTCCCTAGTCTTTATCCCTCTGGAAATATATTCAAAAGAATTCTTAAATGCATGAGATTAAAAAAAAAGATAAGCAAGCACTCCCCAAAGTATGAGCCTAAATTATCTGCTTTGATGATATTGAATCAACAAAAGACCTGTCAGATGACTAAATAGCTATCTGTTTTTATTTTGCCAGTTATTCAACTCTAAACTGGTTATTTTTAATGAACAATATATTAAGAAACATTAAAAAAGAGAGAAGGAGAGAGAGAGAGAAAGAGAGAGAGAGAGAGAAAGAGAAAGGGAGAGAGAGTGAGAGAGCGAGAGAGCAGTAATCGATGCTCAAATGGTGAAGCACTAACTCCACAAGGAGAATGACTGGGCAAAAATCCAGGAGGCACAGGAATTGCAGAGAGCTGAGTCAGTTGTTGGAGTCATTTTTGTCCTGGAGTGTTTTCCACTGCAGAGAGATGATGGGGAAGAGGGTGCAGAAGCTGGGACAGGCGTTGGTGTCCTCTCCAGGCAAGGAAGTTGAGAGGAAAAAGCCAAGGACCTGATTTAACTTAGATGCCAAAGGAAGCCAATGCCACCTCTTTCCTTGCCTTTCTGAAGCCAGCTCTTTTTTATGCAACAGAGATTTTTTTTTTTTTTTTACAGTAACCTTCTTCCCTGTATTTGCTTCCTTATCTTTCAATTTTATCTAGGACAGAATTGCAGATATACACAGACCCCCAAGTGTTTGAACCAGAAAATGTCCTATTCAATGGGACAGACATCCCAGCCACAATTCTTTGGGTGTTTTTCCCTCTGGAAAGTTTGTTGAGATTATCTCTAAGCTTCTGTTCCAGGCACTGAGTCTCACTTTGTCTATGGATGTGTGATCCTGGAATTCATGACTCAAACCATCCTCAGGAGGAAGGAGCTATTTCCTTTTTAGGAAATCATACTCAGAATTCCAAGAACACATACCTTCTGTGAGGAGCTGAAAATGGACAGGACCCACTGAATGTTAGGTCACTGTTGACCATCTGCAGTGCTGCGAGGAATTTAAGCTATTTGCTTAGGCATCATACATCTCCGTGGTACTTTGTGTCATGTAGAACATAAAGTTTAAAACTCATATTCTACCCAATCATCTTGAGGCACCACTGTCAATATCTTTAGGATTCTTGGGCTGCACAAAACCCAACTAGAGGAAGCATGTTAGAGGAACCCTAAATACTGTGGGATTTCTGTCTTCAGTGTTGAATGTAGTGGCCTACTCTGAAACTCTTTTTCTTTTCTGTGGGGAGGAGGGGACCTTTATACACCACCCCGGAGATGGGTCTGTGAAGGGAGGCAGGGTGAAGATTCCTTAAACACTAGAGAAGATCAATTCTAAACTATCCAGTCAAACATTGGAACGTTTATCCCAAATACAAAAGTACTACTTCAAAGGAGTATATTCATTCCATGTTTATCATATTGTCATTTGCAATAAGCAAGAACTGAAAAATAGTCTACATAGTTCTTATCTGACAGATGCACAGGAATGATGTACCAGATAATGGAACTCTGCTGAGCTAGACAGTAAAATGATGTCCTGCCATTGTGACAACAGGGATGGTCCTACAGTAATTATATCATGGAAGATAATTCAAACAGAGAAAGACAAAAACCACAAATAAGAAAAAAAAAGCCAAAAATTATATGATTCACCTCATATATATTATATAGACAAAAATAAACCAAGAAATGAATTCAGCAAGACAAAGACAAACCTCTGGATTATGTGACCAATCAATAGTTACCTGAAAGGAAGTAGGAAAATAGGGGAAACTAGGAGACAAGTATATAGTTCGAAGGATACAGTTAACTTTCACATGAACACACACACACACACACACACACACACACACACACACACACACACGGTCCACATCAAACACTAAGTGTATAAAATTTTCTTTCTTTAAAATGTAAACATAAATAAACGAACAAAACATTTTTTCTCCGATAAAATGTGGAGATTATTTATACAAAATATGAAATAAAAGATATTGGTGGTTTCAGTTTTTAACAAGCATCCTCTGTCTCTTATTTTTGGTGTCTGTGGAATAAAAATCACAAGCAACCTAAAAAGACACCTTAAAAGTACCTAACGAAACAGTTTCTATTTAGACTTAGACACCCTCCTCACCTACCTCCTGTTACACGTCCCTCAATCACTCCAAAACTAACCTTGTCAGAAAAAGTAAGGACTACAAAAGCTGAATATGGGCAAGAGACTGGCAGACTTTCATGATGACTCCTTAGTCACTACCAAGCCACCCCACCACCTGAAGCCCTTAGTCAGAGAGTTCTGGGATTCCACACAGACATGAGGGGCCTATCCCTCTAACAGATCCCTTCTGCCACTGTCATTGGCCATCTCCATCAGGAACACATAATGGACCCCTTTATGGATCCCTGTAGGACCTTGCCCTCAATGTGGATCAAAATGGTAGGGAATGTTCCATCCTCTTTAGGGAGGTTGGACAACATACTCTACCTACTACCCAAGGAAGATGGGTCCTGAAATTAATTTATCCTGGAATATTCCTAGCAGTGACCACAGAATGTGAATTCAGACCTATAGGGATGCAGAGGTTCACAGGCTGCTGTGCTGAATATGGGCCCCAGATCAAATCGATGGGGTTTACAGTTAACAATATTTACACACCTTTCCCATATTTGGGAGCTACTCTCTTCTCTAATCCAGCTTTCTAGTCCTTTTTCCAACTATGACACCATCTCTGCAGACAATAACCTAGGTCCACCTGCATATCAGATGTTAGGCTAAGGCAAAAATTAGTAAAGTCATGGACTCTTTGGAATATACCTAAAACAGACCTACTAGCTATTTCCAAAATGGAGACCACAAATCTTCATCTGCATAATTCTTGCCTTTAGTTTTATGATTAGTCAACAATTTGTTCTGCTTTATATCTTAACTCTTTTTTTTCAGCTATCATGATGCCAACCTATAGATGACTCCAATATATCCTGGAGCCCTGCCTCCCCAGAGCCCTGCCCCTCTAGGAAAAGAGAGAAATAGGCTGGAAGTATGGATCCACCTGCCAACACCCATGTTCAACGGGGAAGCAATTCCAGAAGCCAGACCTTCCACCTTCTGCACCTCATAATGATCCTGGGTCCATACTCCCAGAGGGATAAAGAATAGGGAAGCTATCAAGGGAGGGAATTGAGTACAGAGTTCTGGGGGGTGGATATTGTGTGAAAATGTACCCCTCTTATCCTATGATCATGTCAGTATTTCCATTTTATAAATAAAAATTAATAAAAAAGAAAAGAATGGAGTCGGGCGGTAGCACAGTGGGTTAAGCGCACATGGCATGAAGTGCAAGGAACGGCGTAAGTATCCAGGTTCTAGCCCCCGGCTCCCCACCTGCAGGGGAGTTGCTTCATAAGAGGTGAAGCAGGTCTGCAGGTGTCTATCTTTCTCTCCCCCTCTCTGTCTTCCCCTCCTCTCTCCATTTCTCTCTGTCTTATCCAACAATAATGACAACAACAACAGCAATAATAACTATAATAATAAAAAAACAAGGGCAACAAAAGGTAAAATAAAATAAATAAATAAATATAAAAAAATTAAAAAAAGAAAAAAGAAAAGAAAATCACAAGTAACATATGTGGAGGAAGAATATTAAATTTTTGTGTCTAGCCATCCCCTCCCCTTAGTTTTCCTTAAGAACACATCCAAGGTTGTCTGAACTCTCACCATTATAATAAAGGAGTCCAAGGGTGATCCTGACTGGCAATTTCTTTGCAGGTTCCCAAGGAGTCCTGGCTTTTTTGGATCCTGGTAGCTTTTATGCCTTACTTCTAGTCATTTCCTGTTCCTTTGAGTTTGG
This sequence comes from Erinaceus europaeus, assembly GCF_950295315.1. Lineage (NCBI taxonomy): Eukaryota > Metazoa > Chordata > Mammalia > Eulipotyphla > Erinaceidae > Erinaceus > Erinaceus europaeus. Next base: position 87,534,758 of record NC_080176.1, read on the forward strand.
CCTCCAACAGATACCAGTTTCTTTCAGCACTGGTTGAGTCATGCAAACCCCTTCCTTCCTTCCTGCATCCCATAATTCCAACACTCACAGGAGTCCCAACAGAAAATACTTACTGATAAATAAATTTAAAAGGGAGATATACAGTACAGTTTGGGGGGTAGGAGGGAGGGAAAGTTAAAATAAAAAAAAAGACCCTGGCAGGTATGCAAAGCAGCACCACTTTGGAAGACAGTTTGGCAGTTCCTCACATGACTAAATATATTCTTAGAAGATGATTCAAAAATCAAGTTCCTTGGTATTTACCCAAAGGAGTTAAAACTTATGGTCACATGAAAACCTGCACATGGGTGTTTATAGCAGCTTTCTTCCTTGTTTTCAAAACATGGGAGCTGATAAGATGTCCTTAAGTAGTTGAATGGATAAATAAATGGTCATACATACAGACAAGGGAATATTATTGAATATTGAAAAAGAAAGATTTCTAGCTATAAAAACTATGAAGGACCCTTGAATGCGTATTAACAAGGATATTCAACCTGAAAAGTCACATACTGTCAGATTCCAATTCTGTGTCATTCAGGAAAATGCAAAACCAAGGTCTGTGGTTTCTGAGGGTCTGAGGATTGAAGAAGAATGGGCAGAACACAGAAAATTCTACAGCAATGAAGCTACAAGCCCTTTGTTTCTATAATGGTAGATACTTCCCACCATGCATTTGTCCAAAACCAGAGAAGGCATAACATGAAGACAGAGCTGATTTCTACCATAGACTTAGGTTAATAAGATGGCCTGAGTAGATCTGGGGAGGTAGCATAATGATTATGCAAAAAGATTTTCATGCTTTTGGCACAAAAGTTGTAAAGTTGAGTCTTGAGCACTTTCATAAGCCAGAGCCAATCAGTGATCTGGTTAAAAAAAATGCTGGGGCCAGGTGGTGGCACACCTGGTTGAGCACACATGTTACAATGTGAAAGGACCCAGGTTCGAGCCCCTGGTCCCCACCTTTGTGGGACTATGTGAAAGCTTGGTAGAGCTTAGGGAAGCTCTCCCATCCTTGGATGGAGGTCTGGAAAGACACCCCACTTGTTAGCCTCTCTCCTTATAGAGATGAGCCAAGAGGGAAAAGTCTTCCAGACTCAGTTTCTCCTTGTTAGTCTCTCAAGCTCACAGAAAGCCTACAAACATCTCACACTTATTTTCTCCCTGCTAGCAGCAGGCCAAATGGCTGCCTGCTTTAGGGTTCACTCAAAGTTCACACATCTATTATAACTTCATCTTTTGATCACAAAGAAGAACACACTCTATCATACACCCCTAATACCAGACAGTGAAAAGCTCCCATATCTTATTTCCTTGTGCTCTTTGATATCTATGATTTATATCAAGTTTTGTTTTTTCTTTTCTCTACCTCACCTTACTGGCTTAACCTCTATGCTTCTCTCAAATGCCTTTGGATAATTAAAGTGCCCGCATCATGGAGACTAATTTTCTTGACCTTTATGTATCGCATCAATTCTTGTCATACCAGCCCCATACCATAGGGGCAAGCTGACCTTTAAGAAACATGAAATTTCTGACATATTTGAAAAATGTTCTTTGTTTAACTCTCTATATAAACCTGTACCCATCCCCAAATAAAATGAGTGTTTGTGCCAGAATACTGCCCAAAGTCTCCTGTCTGAATCATGCAGTCCCTGAGAGCCTGGGAAGGATGTTCAGTGGCTTGTCCCCTGGCTGGATCTCCTCCACTGGAGTGCAAGCACACCTTCAGGGGGAAAGCTTCAAAAGTGGTGAATCAGTGCTGCAGGAGTCTCTCTCTCTCTCCCTCTCTGTCAACCCCTTCCCTCTTGATTTCTGGCTGTGTCTATCCAATAAATAAGTAAAGATTTAAAAACAAAATTAAAAATTCCTGTGTATGTCAAGTATTGTACCAAATGTCTCATCTGGTGGGCTGTTAATAAAAGAGAGTGACAAGGTATAAAGGGATAAATGCAAGGGAATATGGGGAGTCATTACACTTTCTATTAAATTTCAACATGATACTAAAACATCTTTTAAAAACAAAGACTAAAAAATAATAATAAATTGATCTATCAAAGTAGCCTGACCACTTTAGACATATGGGATTTTTAAAAATATTTATTTATTCCCTTTTGTTGCCCTTGTTGTTTTATTGTTGTAGTTATTTCTGTTGATGTCGTTGTTATTGGATAGGACAGAAAAAAATGGAGAGAGGAGGGGAAGACAGAGAGGGGGAAAGAAAGACAGACACCTGCAGACCTGCTTCACCACCTGTGAAGTGAATCCCCTACAAGTGGGGAGCTGGGCGCTTGAATAGGAATCCTTATGCCAGTCCTTGTGTTTTGAGCCATGTGCGCTTAACCCGCTGTGCTACCACCCAACTCCCGGGATTTTTTTTTTTTAACCTGGATTGCTTTCCAAATTCCCTCCTGACAAGAATTTTGATGCATTATATCTTTCTTAATCAGATTTTCTTCTGACCTTCCAGGGAAACTCTAAAATTCAGATGTTCACACAGTCTTTGCTGAATAATTGTTCTTTATGATGTAAAAACAAATCGATATGGTTTATAGTCAACAATATTTATACCTCTTTCCCATATTAGGGAGCTACTCTCTTCCCCAATCCAGATTTCTGGTCCTTTTCCCAGCCATGACATCATCTCCCCAGACAATAATTTAGGATCCACCTGCATATCAATTTATTTTTTGCTCAGGCAAACAAACAAACAAACAAACAAAAAAGCCTAGTATAGCTACAGGCCCTTTGAAATATAACTAAAACATTCCTACTAGCTATCTACAAAATGAAGGACCCTCCCCCCCCCAACTCTTCATCTGCACTATTCCAGCCTTTAGATCCATGATTGTTCAACAATTTGTTTGGCTTTATATGTTAACTCTCTTTTCAGCCACCAGGTTCCAGATACTAGCAGGATGTGACCAGACTTCCCTGGACAGACAACCCCACCAATGTGTCATAGAGCTCTGCTTCCCCAGATCCCTGCCCCACTAGTTAAAGAGAGAGACAGGCTGGGAGTATGGATCAACCTGTCAACGCCCATGTTCAGCAGGGAAGCAATTACAGAAGCCAGACCTTCCACCATCTTCATCCCACAATGAACTTGGGTCCATACTCCCAGTGGGATAAAGAATAGGAAAGCTATCTGGGGAGGGGATGGGATACAGAGTTCTGGTGGTGAGAATTGTGCGAAGTTGTACCCCTTTTATCCTATGGTTTTGTCAATGTTTCCTTTTTATAAATAAAAAATTAAATAAAGAAAGAGAGAAAGAACCCAGTGGGACTCAAAAAAAAAGTTATAAGTTATGACTGAGAGGGACTTTACTTTTAGAAATGGTCAAACAAAAACCTTAGTGTCACATGGCATTTTCTTTGGCTTATCACCCAGCTCTATAGAGAATATATTTTCTTTAGAAATAATCTTATTTTTTCCTTTAAAACAGCTTTTCCCTTTTATTTTTTATTAGTGACTTAATATTGATTTACATGATTGTAAGATAACAGAGGTGAAATTCCATACAGTTCCCACCATCAGAATTCCCCATCAGAATTTCCCATCCCTATCCATTAGAAACTTTCCTATTGTTGAGCAATCATGGACCCAAAGGAATAGTGGAGAGGAAGTATTAATGGGGTACTCACTGCAAACTCTAGTGTACTTTTGCTGAAGACCCACCAATGTGTCCTGGAGCTCCACTTCCCCAGAGCCCCACCCTACTAGGGAAAGAGAGAGGCAGACTGGGAGTATGGACCGACCAGTCAACGCCTATGTTCAGCGGGGAAGCAATTACAGAAGCCAGACCTTCTACCTTCTGCAACCCACAATGACCCTGGGTCCATGCTCCCAGAGGGATAAAGAATGAGAAAGCTATCAGGGGAGGGGAGGGGATGGGATATGGAGATTGAGTGGTGGGAATTGTGTGGAGTTGTACCCCTCCTACCCTATGGTTTTGTTAATTTATCCTTTCTTAAATAAAAAATAAATTTTAAAGAAAAGAAACTTTCCTATTGTTTACCTCTCTGGGAGTATGGAACAAAATTATTGTGGGGGGGGTGGAAGGTCTGGCTTTTGTAATTGCTTTTCCATGGGCATGGGTATTGGCAGGTGGATCCATACCCCAGCCTGCTTCTATATTTCCCTAGTGGGGCAGGGCTCTGGGGAGGTGAGGTCCTCGAGCACACTGGTGAAGTTGTCTGCCCACAGAGTTCAGCATAGTATCATAGTAGCATCTGCAACTTTGTGGCTGAAATGCAGTAAGATGGAAATCAGGACAAAATGTTTAATAAACAGGAACCATAAAGGAGGAATAGATCAGATGAAATCAGGGAACTTAGGGTGGAAGGAAATTTGGAATTCTATTTTAGGAATGTTCCTAGGAGCTTCTATCTTAGTAATTTTTGCTTGAGTTTGACAGCTAACATGGAGGAGGACTAGAAATACTGTCTGGGAAGATGGTGTCAGAGTTGAGAGCAGAACTAGGAAACAGGATTGGGGCAGAGAGTTGCTCAGAAACTTGAAGAAGATCTATAAATGCAATGAACTGTTCAGCTTTTCCCTTTTCCAGTGACCATGGTATCTGTGTAGACCTACAGTCAACTTCATCCGAGACTTCTTCATAGGCTCACAGACCTGTCAGATGAACCAGAAGAAGGAACATCAAGGCTGGCATCAGAGAGTGAGAATTACAAGTGTTTTCTACCACACAAAGACCTCTGTTTCTCCTCATCAGTGGGATCTATGCTTATTCTTTAATGAATCTCAGAAAGATTTATGTTTTCCCTTGAGATAAACATGGGATAACATTGCATGACAGTGCAGATCATTAAAGGGAAGGTCACTAGCAGTTCACTAGCAGTGTGGAGGAGGTTATGGTGCCATCACAGGGTAGCATTGGTGCATGAAGTCCAGAGTTAGGGCCCTGGTAACACATGCAGGCATGCAGGAATGGTACTCTGTTCTCTCTCTCTCTCTCTCTCTCTCTCTCTCTCTCTCTCTCTTTCTTTCACAGAGATTTTTCAGTGAATAAACATCTACAATAACAAATCATATAAATAAATAAGGTGGTATTCACTTTCTTTGACAATCTTAATAGGAATGTTTACGATGATGGGCTATAAACAAAGCATGTTTTCATCTAAATCACTCTGTGTGACTTTCTTGACTCATCTTTTTCCATGTGCTAAAACACAGATAAAAATAAAGAGACCTTGCTATAGATACTGCATCTCTTCAAGCCTTAAGCTAAGTTGACCCATCTTACGGGAACACAGTTGTGGTTAACAGTCACTTACACTCTTTTAAAATATCCTCTAGGGAGACCCAATAATGATCTTAACGCGCAGCATTCTGGGTAATATAAGGCTGCTGCAGCATGTCTTGCTTCATCATTTTTAACCTTTTAGCAAAATGCCACAGTGGCTTAGGCTCCAGATTGTTGCCACAATCTCTCGATCCCCTACCTGATGAACTATCATTAGCTTGTTTGGTGTGGAAAATCCCCACCCACACCCCGGACCACATGTGTGCCATGACTCAGAGACCAGTGAGCCCTACAGAGTAAATTACCACTTGGCCCCTTTGTTCTCAAGTACCTGACAGTTTAGGAACAAACACACACACACACACACACACACACACACACACACACACACACACACATTCACAATTAAATTTTAGGATAATGATGTCTTTCTTTCTATTCAGAGAGATGACCACCAAATTTCAGTCTTCTTAGTGAGTTATTCACGTCCAGTAGCATACTGAATTAAATCAACTATATATCTTAAAGTTATGTTTATGCAACACTTTTCTTTGAGATCATATAAAGAAAATACTTTTGCTTAATGTATTTAATATTTTTACATTTTATTTATTGTTTTTTACTTTCTAAATTTCTCTATTTATTTGCTGGATAGAGATAAGTAGAAATTGAAAGGGAAGAGGGAGACAGAGAGGGAGATCCCTGCAATACTGCTTCACCACTCACAAAGCTTTCCCCCTGCAGGTGGGGACTGGTGGTTAGAATACAGGTCCTTAGGGAGTCGGGTGGTAGTGCAGCCGGTTAAGTGCACGTGGCACAAAGTGCAAGGACCGGCATAAGGATCTCGGTTTGAGTCCCTGCTCCCCACCTGCAGGGGAGTCGCTTCACAGGCAGTGAAGCAGGTCTGCAGGTGTCTGTCTTTCTCTCCCCCTCTCTGTCTTCCCCTCCTCTCTCCATTTCTCTCTGTCCTATCCAACAATGATGACATCAACAATAAGAACTACAACGACAATAAAAAGAAGGGCAACAAAAAGGAAATAAATATTTTAAAAGATCTTTAAAAAAAGAATCCAAATCCTTGTACATGTAACATGTAACCAGGTGTGCCACTATCCTGTCCCACTCTTTTTTTTAAAAAATTCATTTTATTAGTGATTTAATAATGATCGGCATGATTGTAGAAGCTTCCCTATTCTTTATTCCTCTGGGAGTATGGATCAAAGATTTTTTTTTTTTTTTTTGTCTCAGGGATTATCGCTGGGCTCAGTGCCTGCACCTACACTATGAATCCACTGCTTCTGGAAGCCATTTTTCCCATTTTGTTGCCATTGTTGTTGTTGGATAGGACAGAGAGAAATCGAGAGAGGAGGGGAAGACAAAGAGGGGGAGAGAGGAAGATAGACCCCTGCAGACCTGCTTCACTGCTTGTGAAGTGACCCTCCTGCAGGTGGGGAGCCAGTGTCTGAATTGGAATCCTGATGCCAGGTCCTTGTGCTTCGTGCCCTGTGTGCTTAACCAGCTGTGCTACTGCCCAGCCCCCAGACCAAAGATCTTTATGGGGAGCAGAAGGTGAAAGATCTGGCTTCTGTAATTGCTTTTCTACTGGACATGGACATTGGCAGGTGGATCCATACCCCACTGTGTCTCTCTCTTTCCCTAGTGGGGCAGGGCTCTAGATAGGGAGGTTCAGGATGTATTGGTGAGGTCGTCTGCCCAAGGAAGTCAGGTTGGCATCATGGTAGCGTCTGCAACTTGGCTAAAAAGTACTATGATACAGAGCAGAATGAATTGTTTAGTAATCAGGAACCTAAAGGTAAGAATTTAGCAGATAAAATTTGGGGTCTTCAAGCTTGGAAGTCTATTTTAGGTCTATTCCATAGCTTTACTAATTTTTGCCTGTGCCCAACAGCTAATATGTAAGTGGGATAAAAGTATTGTCTGAGAAGAAGGTGTCATAGTTGGTAATAGGACTAGAAAGCTGGATCAGGGCAGAGAGTATCTCCCAAATATGGGGAAAGTATATAAATATAGTTAACTGTAACCCCTATCAACTTGACTCCATTAATCAGGGTTCCATATTCATTCATATTTAGCACAAGAGCCTGCATAACCACTGCATCCCTGTCAGGCTGTCAAATAATTAGAGGAAAATATCGGTGGAACACTTTTCCATCGAAATCTCAAAGGTATTTTTGATGCTACAAACTCAATTGCAAGTAAGACTAAAACAGAAATAAACAATTGGGACTATATCAAATTGAAAAGCGTCTGCACAGCAAAAGAAGCCATCACCCAAACAAAGATACTCTTTGCAGATCTTCACAGGCCATATGTTTATCATTCTTAATGAGAGAGACACACAGAACACTGCTCAGCTCTGGCTTATGGTGGTGCTGGAGATTGACATGGGCCCTGGGTCAGATCCACGGGGTTTACAGTTAACAATATTTATATGCTTTTCCCAAATTTGGGAGTTACTCTCTGCCCTGATCCACCTTTCTAGTCCTATCCTCAACTCTGATACCATTCCCCAGATAATACCTTTAGTTCACTTGCACGCTAGCTGTCAGGCTCAAGCAAAAATTACTGAATTCATTGGCTCCATGGTATATATCTAAAATAGACTTCCTAGCTTCTTCCAACATGAAAACCCTAAGTTTGCTGTATTCTTACCTCTAGTCTCCTGATTACTAAACACTTCGTTCTGTTTTACATACTTTTAATTATCTTTATTTATTTATTTATTTGATACAGACAGCTATAAATCAAGAGGGAAGGGGGTTACAGAGAGGAAGAGAGACAGAGAGACACACGAAACCCTGCTTCACTCGTGAAGCTTTACCCCTGCAGGTGGGGACCAGGGACTCGATCCTAGATCCTTGTGCACTGTAACATGTGCACTCAACCAGGTGCGCCACCACTCAGCTCTGTTTTATATTTTAATGCTTTTTAGCCACCAAGTTGCAAATGCTGCCATGACGCCATTCTGACTTCCCTGGGCAGACGCCCTCACCATGTTTCCTGGAGCCTCCCCTCCCCAGAGCCCTGCCCCACTAGGGACAGACAGACACAGGCTGTGGGTGTGGATCCACCTGCCAACACCCATGTCCAGCGGAGAAGCAATGACAGAAGCCAGAACTCCCACCTTCTGCTCCCCATAGATAGAGACAGAGAAAAATTGAGAAAGGAAGGGGAGATAGGAAGAGAGACACCTGCAGCCCTGCTTTACCTCTTGTGAAGCTTTCCCCCTGCAGATGGAGACAAGGGGCTTGAACCTGGGTCCTTGCACTATAATGTGAGCATTTAACTACCTGAGCCCACCACCTGAGCCCCTCTCTCACCTTCTATTACTGAAAAATCCTTGGACCTAGGCAGGGGATGAGAGTGTTTTGCAGAAAACTGAGACCTATTACATATGTACTAACATCTGTATTTACTCTTTACTGTAAACCATTAATCTCCTCAATAAAAAATTTAAAAAAGATTTACAAATATAAACAATTTAAAAACCCAAAATATTTAGGGGCCAGGCAGTGGCATACCTCTGGTTAAGCACAAACTGCCGTGCACAAGAATCTGGGATCAAACTCCCCCTCCTTTCTCAATTTATCTATGTCTTATCAAATAAAATAGAAAGTAAATGAAATAAAAGTGAAGAAAAATAGGCTGCTGGAACAGCAGATTCATTGTGCCTGTTCTGAGCCCCAGTGATAGCACTTGTGGGGAAAAAAAAAAGATTTATTCTTAATGGGAAGAGACAGACCAGAGTGTTGCTCATATCTGGGATAGGTGACACTGGGGGTCAAACCTGGGAGCTTAGACTTATAAGTCCTCTACTTGAAATATGCAGTCACTGAGCTCTGGGAAAACAGCTTTGGCTATACAAGGTGGATCTTGATGTTACCTTTCATTTTAAATGTTTTAAAATATGTTGACATTAAACTAGGGAGATTTTATCTCTGATAAATTAAAATTAATTATCCAGATAACATAAAATTTGATCACCATCTTTGTAAGCTCTGGAGATAGGCAACTCATATCACTATTAGCTCCTGCTGTGGGCAGACATACACAACTGGGATGTGAGCACAGGTGTGGGAACCAGACTTGGCAGAGTCCCCCCAAAGACTGGGCACTTGAACACACATGGGGCAAAGCATAAGGACCCAAGTTCAAACCCCAGTCCCTACCTGCAGGAGGTGAAGCTTCAGGATGAGTGAAGCAATGTTGCATCTATCTATCATCCATCTATCTATCTATCTATCTATCTATCTATCTATCTATCTATCTATCAATCATTTACCTATCATCCATCTGTCATTGATCTACCTAGCATCTATCTATCTATCTATCTATCTATCTATCTATCTATCTATCTATCTATCTATCTATCTATCTATCATTTACCTATCATCCATCTGTCATTGATCTACCTAGCATCTATCTATCTATCTATCTACTATCTACCTATCTATCTAATCTATCTATCATCTACCTATCATCTTGCTTCCAGGGTTATCTCTGGGTATCAGTGCCTGTATTATGAATTCACTGCTCCTGAAGGCCACTTTTTCTATCCTCCTCCTCCTCCTTCTCTTCTTCTCCTCCTCCTCCTCCTCCTCCTCCTCCTCCTTCTACTAGGATAGGACAGACAGAAATGGAGAGAGGAAAGGAAGATAAAGAGGAGGAGAGAAAGACAGACACCTGCAGACCTGCTTAACCATCTGTGAAGTGACTCCCCTGCAGGTGGGGAACCAGAGGCCCAAATGCGGGTGCTAGTGCAGGTTCTTGCAGTTCGAACTATGTGTGTTACCACCCCACCACCCACCCATATCTCCCTTGCTACCTCCACCTTTCTTCTCAATTTCTCTCTGCATACGTACAGTAAATAAACAGGATACATTTTTATTAGTGATTTAATAATGATTAACAAGACTAAGACAGTGAGGGTGTGGGTGTTGGCAGGTGGATCCATACCCCCAGCTAGTTTCTATCCTTCCTTAGTGGGGCAGGGCTCAGGGGAGGTGAGACTTTGGGACAATTTGATGAGGTCCTCTGCCAGGGAAGTCAAAGACCCAGCATCATAGTTAACCCATGAGTTCCCCTCTTCCCTGATCATCTATGAGAAACTGTGAACTACCTCTTGAGATCACAGGAAGGCAATGTTTGGTATCCAACTCAGAGATGTAGGGCAGAGGGAGAGGACTGTAAACCTTCTCCTTTCAGAGAACACAGAAGAGGACAAGGGGTGTCTTCAATGTTCCACTGGTTTGGGAAGGCACATTCACACCATACCCTCTCATGTAAAGAACTGACTTGGTTTACAGAGAAGTCACCTAGACATATTCTTAGAAGCTGTTTGAAAGCTTGTTCAAATGGTGACTTTTTTCTGACCTTGGCTTTTATTTATTTATTTCCCATTTCACAATCACTTGGAGGCATTTCTATTTGGGCTATAAGTGTTCTCATTCTGCCCCCCCCCAACAGCATATGGCAGGCTCTCTGCCGAATAACCTAACTTCCCCCTTCTATCTTTTTAAGAAGAAAATAAGTAGAAATTTGTACACTTCCAGTGCTGATCTCTCAATAACAGAGAAGTCAGAGTACATTTTTAAAAGTCTGTAATCACACAGAACTCTTTAATAATCTTCATATCACTGAAGCATGATTTCAATGAATGAGCATTCCCCAAACTACTAAAGTATAAGCTATGGTAAAGCAAAGGTATAATTAAGGTAAAGAAAAAATTTTAAACTTCAAGCTTAGCCATTCCTCTACGGAATTGTAATTAATGCCATTCAGAAAACTACCCATTTGTAAGCATTGTTTGAATTATCTTTGCTTTGTCATCAATAATGCTAATTTTTTAACTCATAGGAGATTACCAGGAAAATCACTGAGCACGTGAGGCTACAATTATTAAACTTGCCATGAAATGGAAAGAAAGCATGGTGAGAGCCGTGGCAGTTTCCCAAGTGCAATGAAATGGGGAAAGTCTTTGAGAGCTCTGGGCTATTTTGAGGTGGGTGCTCCAAGGCTGGGTGTCTGTGGGATCAGCAGATTATTGCCTGTTGGTGGCATTTTTTATGAATCGAGAATTCACACCATTTCTCACTTGAACTTGGATGAGGTACAGTCTGTTGCAAGAAAACCTACATCTTGGATGCTTGGAATGGCAGGAGAGAGTTGAGAATGGGTTGAGAACAAGAAGTATGTTGGTGTGGGAGGCTGTAAACTGGTGATGGGAGTGGTGGTCAGACTATAGTCTTGGGGAGACAATAAATCATATCCAAGAGACAACAGTCCTGTAAATCATAATTTCCCTAGTTTAAAAAAAGTGATCTGAAAAAGAAAAGAAAGAGGGACAATTATTGTCTGGGAATAAATATTTCTTGAGGTAAACAGTTCTTTAATTTTGTCTTAATATAATTCATATTATATGTGTGCAAGACATGCACAAAGACACTATAAATAACCAGGTGTATGAGAATTTAACTTTGAGCATTAGACAGAACAATAAATTCATTAGCATAGTAAATAAATATGAGTGAATCTTATAGAATTTACCAGTTTTATATACTGTAACTAACAGTTTCCTGAAGAAACTCACCAAATTGATTTTCTTTATTTTACATTTATAGCACATAGGCACTGTATACATTCTTGTTGTAAATATTTATATTTTACCAACTTTAATCAGTAAAAAGCAAAACACATTTTTTTTGTTCCCAAAGAAAACTAGAAGGTAAGAAAAACACCTGTTTTCCATGAACATACTTTTACTTAAAAAATTTTTAATGGGGAGTCGGGCTGTAGCGCAGCGGGTTAAGCGCAGGTGGCGCAAAGCACAAGGACTGGCATAAGGATCCCGGTTTGAACCCCGGCTCCCCACCTGCAGGGGAGTTGCTTCACAGGCGGTGAAGCAGGTCTTCAGGTGTCTATCTTTCTCTCCTCCTCTCTGTCTTCCCCTCCTCTCTCCATTTCTCTCTGTCCTATCCAACGACGACAACAACAACAATAATAACTACAACAATAAAACAACAAGGGCAACAAAAGGGAATAAATAAATAAAATAAAATATTAAAAAAATTTTTAATGAATATATGTACATATCTGTATGTGATAATGGTTATTATTCAAGGAAATACTTATCAGGCAAATCAATAAGCAGTCTATATATAAAAAATTTTATTTCTTTTGATTTTGAAAATTTTCTTTGTTAGGATTTGTCTATATCTAAATATGTATTTTGTAGATATCCAAAAACTGGTTTATCAGTTACCATACATTACTATAAGTTTATAGCTTTAATGTGGAATAAAGAGATAGCTGGAGAACTCTCAGAAGGCTAGAAGTGGACCTATCCTATGACCCTGCAATTCCTCTCCTGGGGATATATCCTAAGGAACAAACATACCATCCAAAAAGATTTGTGTGCACCTGTTTTCATAACAGCACAATTTGTAATAGCCCAAACCTGGAAGCAACCCAAGTGTCCAACAAGAGATAAGTGGCTGAGAAAGTTGTGGTCTATATACATAATGGAATCCCACTCAGGTATTAAAATGGTGAGTTCACCTTCTTCACCTCATCTTGGATGGAGCTTGAAGAAATCACGTTAAGTGAGATAAGTCAGAAACAGGGATGAACATGGGATTATCTCACTCACAGACAGACATTGATAAACAAAACCAGAAGAGAAAACACAAAGCAGAACTTGGACTGAAGTTGGTGTATTGCACTAGAGTAAAGGAATCTGGGGTTGGTGCAGGGCAGGGTTCAGGTCTTGGAAAAGGATGGCAGAGGAGGACATAATGGGGGTTGTATTGTTATGTGGAAATGTTACACATGTACAAGCTATTGCATTTTACTGTAAGCCATTAATCCCCGAATAAAGAAATAAAATTTAAAAGAGCTATAAACTATACTTAAGCTGATGCATTCTTGTGAGAATTATGAAAGGTCAAATCCCTTAAGAGATAGTGATTTTATAATTTGATTCAGTTAAGGATATTTAAAAATTCTTGCAATTCTGAATAGTAGAAAAAAAAACTTATTAGATTCATAGAAGGAAAACTAAATTTTAAGACCATAAGCAGTCAAACCAAGTTCTTTCATTTTAGTTCAGTACTATTTTTATACAGTGGCAAGGTAATTAAAGTATAGAGTTGTCATTATGCCAAAATTAAGTTACTTATCTTCCACATTTTCATCTATTTTTGAGGATGTGCATGAAACTTTTAAACCCAGATAAAACTATGTATTATCATATAAAGAAAAATGTTCAAAGGTTGTTGAATTTAAGTTCTAATTTTCCATATTTTCATATCATACATAAGTTAAAAGCCATTAGCCCAAGTAACAACCTTTTTTTCCCCTGTCTCCAAAGGTAGCAAAACATAAATCAAAGAAAAATGAACTGACAGAAGAACCAATCACTTATATAGACAACTGTGAAGGCTCTGTAGTTTTTTTTTAACTGGGGTGGGGGTTAATGGTTTATAGTAAATATAGTTGTTGGCACATATGTAAATGTTTTCAGTTTTTTGCAAAACATTTTTACCTCCAGCCTAGGTCCTCCTCCACTACCATGCACCAAGATCCAAACCTCCACCACTTCCCAAGCCTTTACGCTGGTCCAATACACCAAACCCAGTCCAAGCTCTGCTTTGCGTTTCACCTTGTCTTCTTTTTTCTCCACTCCTGTCCATGAGTGAGATCATCTCGTCTTCATCCTTCACTCTGGTTGATCTCACTTCATAGGATTCCATCAAGCTCCATCCAAGATGAGGTGAAGAAGGTGACTTCATTATTCTTAATAACTGACCCATACTCCATTGTGTGTATAGACCAGAGCTTTCTCATCTGTGGTTGAGCACCCAGGTTGTTTCCAGGTTTGGCTCTTCCATATTATGCTGCTATGACCATAGGTGTACACAGATTTTATTTTTGGTGTGTGTCCTTGATTTCTTATGATATATCCCTAGGGGAAAATGATGTCATTTTCATCAAGGTTTCCCAAAGTGGCCAGAACATTCTCCTTGTCCTCCATGTCATTATCCTTATAAATCTCATGCCTGCAAGCTAAAAGGTAAGAATGTGTGCCTTTTGACTATATGACCAGACAATGAGCACCTTTAAATAGCAATAGCTGGTCAAAATATTAAGAACATGAGCAAAGACCAACCCCCATCCCTGGAGACAGATCATATCCTTGAGTTGAGAATAAAGGGGAAATAAAGCCTTTTTTGGTGTCAGTCGCACTGAAGTCTTTAAAGAGATCAAGAGGATGAACATTCTCTGACATCACTAGGCTAAATAGAAGAGGTAATTTGATCTAGCCCTATTCTTCCTTAGTGCCCACTAGGGAAAGAGAGAGACAGGCTGGGAGTATGGATCCACCTGCCAACACCCATGTTCAGCAGGGAAACAATTACAGAAGCCAGACCTCCCACCTTCTGCTCCTACAATGACTCTGGGTCCATACTCCCAGAGGGATAAAGAATAGGGAAGCTATCAGGGGTGGGTATGGGATTCAGAGTTCTGGTGGTGAGAAGCGAGCAAAGTTGTACCCCTCTTATCCTATGGTTTTGTCAATGGTTCCTCTTTATAAATAAAAATTTAAAAAAGTATGAACACCTGAGCTGCACCTGGTTGAGTGCACATATCTACCATGTGCAAGGACCTCTGGTTCCCACCTGCAGTGGGGAAACTTCACAAGTGGTAAAGTAGGTCTACAGATGTGTATCTTTTTTTACTCCCTTTCTATCTCCCAGTCCCCTCTCATTTCTTCTCTGTCCTATGAAGTGAAAGAAGGGAAACAAAAGAGCCAGAATGGGGGGTGTGATGAGAGGGATATGTAGACTCTTTGTGCAGGAAGCAAGTTCCTACAATCACTTTAGCAATACAAAATACTCTTTTATGTATAGGGGGTTAGAGATAGCTCACTGATAAGGTGCCTGCCTTGCCATGCCCAAGACCTTGGATTGAGCCCTATCTCAGAAACAAAGTATTAAAGATTATTTCTCACAACACTGAAGGAGATATGTGATTTTAAAAAATGGTGTTGGGACAACAAGATAGTCACTGAAAAAATAGATACTGAAGTTCATTTATCACCAAATCCATACAACATGAACTTGAAATTCATCAATAATATAAATGTGAAACATGACACAAGTACTAAGAGAAAAATATAAATTATTCTCTAGAAAAATTGAAATGGAAAAAGTATTCTAAAGATATATGAAATATAAATAAACATCTCAGAAAGAATGATGTATTTTGCATTAAAAGAAATTGCTAGGCAAAAAAAAGCACACACAAAGTCAAAAGAAAGATAAAAAAACTTGGAGAAAAATATGTGGAAAGAGAACAGATAAATCAATGGGACAGCATACTAACAATAGATGAATTAGGGTAAGAAGTATAGTTTTTTTTTGCTGCTGTTATTTTGTTTTTTAATTATTTCTAAAATACAAATATATATATATATATATATATATATATATATATGTCAGATAAGCTAAAAATTCCAGTTATATACCTGTGCAGCTCCAATCCAAACAACATTCAACATATAGAGGTCAGGAGACTTACAAGGAAATACTAATGAGGCATGCAATGTATGGGTTTTTTATTACTTGGAGTTTTCCTTTTCTGTCCCTGTTTCCCAAGTTCTGGCTATGAATGAGGTTATTCGTCATTCATCATTCATCCCACCCAACACTACTTCTTCAAGTTCCATCTAACATGAGGCAAGAAAGGGGATTTTAGAGTTCCTGCTATAATATCCAGGATTTTGATTCCTTCTGATCTGATTGCAGTGAATGGTGTTGTGTTGGTCTAGTTTCAATGTCCTCCGTGTGGCTGTCTTGCTTACCTAGTGTCACCTGTTAAAGAAGTATTTTCCTCTTTGAGTTGGCTATTTTGTCATATATTATAGATGGCTGTATATGTGTGATCTCATATCTGAGCAGGAAGTCCCAAACTCTACTTGTTTGATACATATCTTTCTTTTCTTCATTTTCCCTTGGGTGATAGGACACTGGGTTCATATCTCGGCTACTACATATCACACTAATGATGAACATCGGTGTGCTTGTGTCTTTTTGGATGTTTTTGTATTCTTCTCATAGGTACCTTGAAGAATTGCTGGATTAGAGGGTATATTTAGTGTTTGTTGACAATTATTAAAACTGTTCTGTCAATTAAATCCTCTGCTCATAAAAATATGGAATTGACCTGAATGCATTTCTTCAGATCATTACTTGTCACAATGTATTTTGATTTTTACATATGAAGATAATGTTATACACTAGTAAAAACTGAGGAGATCACCTGATGACAATATAAATACTTTAGAATGTGTTGTAAGGTATCTTCTGTTTTTATAAAGAGCAGAAAATCATACTATTTGAGTATTGATCAAATTAGTCATTGAAGTTGATACTGACTGGAGATAAGAAAGATAGATAGATTTCATAGATGTGTGGGTGGAGTATAAAGAAAAAAGATATAAATCAGTTATGTGCTTCATAGAAATCTACTTTTCAAATCTGACATTTGGGTTCAGATGCTTTTAAGTAGAATGTGATGTTGAATCTTAACTCTGCCACAGAGAAAGAAACAATATATTTTAAAATATAAACATTCTCAAAGACCGACAGAAGCAAAAAGCAAACTGAGTCATTCTAGAAAGCATCCCTTCCCCCCAAAAAAATGTCAAGAAGACAAGTTGTCGCTATGTAACAATAATAATCAGGCACAGAAACCACTCAGCATCAGGGAAGAAAGCATTTATCACCATCTCATCTGTAGGGAATTGTGAGGATACTGTAGAGCTTGGTGGGACACCCCCCCCACTGAGAAATGAGGGCCTGAGGGGCACAGCCAATCCTATCAGTCTCTCGCTACTAAGAGGTCAAGCAAGGAAGGACATGTCCTCCAGGGTCTGGCCCGCCTATCAGTCTCCCTGCCTCACAATTGACCACTCCCTTATTATCTACATAATCATTGTTTTGCCTGAAAGTTCCCCTCCCTTCCTCTCCACCCATTCTATTCCTTTGATCATATATGATCTATCTTCTCCCTGCCCTCAGGACCCCCCTCTGGCTGCTGGTTACTGATAACCTTGCTTCTTCGTTCCTTTAACCTATTAAACCTCTTGCTCAACAATTACTGGAAAAGTCCTGACCCTCCCCAGACCCTTTGCCTCCCTACCATATATGGTGTACACATGTCACTTCCTCCTGTGACCCCTTCCTCCCTACCATATATGGTATACACATGTCACATCCTCCTGTGACCCCTTATAAACCCTGCTTTGCTATTCAATAAACAGATTTTTGTGCATGACACATTCCCCCAGTGATCCCTGTTACGTCCCTTGCTACTTACACAGAGAAAGACCCGGCAGCTCACTCCTGCTTCCCTGGACATTACTTTTAGGCCCCCTGCATCTGGTGCACAACAGAGCGGGTAAGCTCTAAAGTTTTTGCCCGGAAAGGGGCCTCCCCATCGAAGAGTCCAATACTCATCAGACAACTGCATTGGTTAGTTTTGTCCATAAGTATTTGGAAGCCACTTCTCTCCAATTCTGAATCATTCTGCAGAGATTTGTTTTTCCCACTGCCATGGCTTCAAACCCTGCTCTATTACTTCAGAGGATGGATCAATGGTTTGCATGAAACCTCATCTTGGAATAAAGGCTATGTAGGAGCAGAGAGATAGATCACTGGGCAGAGTGTATTCTTGCTCTGTGAATGTTCCAAGTTCTTTTTTTTTTTCCCCTCCAGGGTTATTGCTGGGCTCGGTGCCTGCACCATGAATCCACCGCTCCTGGAGGCCATTTTTCCCCCTTTTTGTTGCCCTTGTTGTTGTAGCCTCATTGTGGTTATCATTATTGCCATTGTTGATGTTGTTTGTTGTTGGATAGGACAGAGAGAAATGGAGAGAGGAGGGGAAGACAGAGAGGGGGAGAGAAAGATAGACACCTGCAGACCTGCTTCACCACCTGTGAAGCGACTCCCCTGCAGGTGGGGAGCCAGGGGCTCAAACCAGGATCCTTATGCCGGTCCCTGCACTTTGCGCCACATGTGCTTAGCACACTGTGCCACCATCCGACCCCCTGGTCCAAGTTCTAATCCTGGTACTGGATGTAAGATGCCATGACACTACAGCTTTTCTTGGTCTCTCTCTCTCTTTATATATGTTAATATTACAGGGTTAATAATAGAAAAAAATTAATAGAAAATAAAAGTCACCCAATGAGAAGTGAAATCATATACGTAGGAGGCCCCAGGGGAAAATTCATAGACAAACAAAAAAAAAAAAGAAAGAAAAACAAAAACACTATTTTATTACTGATATTTATGAAGAGTTGTTTAATTCACCATCCATTGCTAGGCACAGAGGTTGGATGACTAAAATTGCAAGAAACCATTTTCATATCGCTGTTGAAGGGTCTTCTGTAAGAAAACAATATGAGTGTGTGTAAGAGGCAGGGCAAGGAGATGGTCTATGGAGCAGGAAGAAACGAAGAGAAAAGTCAAGCCCCTGCTCCCTACCTGCAGGGGGAAAGCTTCACAAGCAGCGAAGTAAGTCTTCAGGTGTCTCTCTGTCTCTCTTCCTCCCTATCTCCCACTTCCCTCTAAATTCCTCTCTGTCTTATCAAACAAAATAAAGTTAAAATAAAATAAATTTTAAAAATATTAAGAGAAGAAGAGAAAAGGAGAGAATTAGAAAGTAGAGAAAGAAAAGAACATGGGTAATAAATAGTAGATAGGTGAACACATAACAATAGGTCACTGAAAAATAAATTTAAAGAAAAACAGACAAAGGTGCATTTAAGATGACACTGATCATGCTTGGGACCTATGTGTACAGATTTTTCCCCCAAGTCATCTCATCCCTGTTTTTCTCAGTTTCATGAATCAATAGGTTTTATTCCATTATTTGAATAGGACTTGTTAGTACTGGCACTTGAAAAGATCTTTTTAAAATAATATTGGCTATAGATAAGTGTAGGTGATAGTAGTTTTATTAGTGTATGTTGACTGGATCCCAAACCACTCTCACAAGAGAGATACAGTCATAAAACCTGCATTATAAATGTTGACCCAGAAATTTTGGGACAGCAAAGAGCATATATGTGTGGGGTCTTGATGAAAAGAAAAAGAAATCTTTTGGAAAGAATTTATTTATATTCTTAGATTATTGAAAATGTTCTTTCATTGGAAGGTAAATATACCTGAATAAAATAGGAATGTCGTCAGGTGTTGGTGCACCAGGTAGAGCGCACAGGCTACAATGTGAGGACCCGTGTTCAAGTCTCTGGTCCCCACCTGCAGATGGCAAGGTCCATGAACAGTGAAGCTGATTTTCAGGTGTCTCTGTTTCTCTCTCCTCCTCTACCTTCCTCTCTCTCAATTTCTCTTTGTGTTTATCAATGAAAAATATGAAAAAGTTACAGTGGAGGGCTGGTTGCTAGCATGCATGGTATAGCATAAATATTACAGTGTGCTAGGACCCGGCTTCAAGTATCAGTACTTGATCCTCACCTTCAGTGGGGAAGCCTCATGCGTGGTGAAAAAGTGCTACAGGTGCCTATCTTTCTCTCTCTTTTTCTATCCCTCCCCTCCTTTCAACTTCTCTGTCTCTATCTAAAATAAATAAAACCATTAAAAAAGAAAAGGCTTAGTTCTCTGAGACAAGGACATAGATATTGATAAGATTTTGATCCCTATAGCTTGGATAGTTTAGTTGATGGGGTAAATATGACAGGATGATTAAATTTATACATTAAATCTCGCTACATGTTTCGGACAAAAGGGTTTAATGTAATCATACAAGTCAGAAAAGATGGCTTATCCTAGTGAGGAAGCAGAACTCCTAATTCAATACTGACACGACCAGTAAGACTGAAAATAATTCTCTTTGAGTATCTGAAATTTTCAGGATACAAGTATTCAAAGCAGCAACCAAAGCATGAAGGACATAGAATTCCTTAAAACACCCCGGTAGACACATGTGTACCTCTTCGACAGCAAAACCTACAGTACTTTAAAGCATCCATGTCTGTTTTCTTTCAGTTTTCTCAGCCTCACTGATTACGGTCAACAGCCATAATTGGATTTGATTTATGCTAAACCACTTTCTTTAAGGAAGCAAGACCATTAATGCCAATGCTATAAAGAACTTTTCTTAAGGTAATTATTCAAAATGTCCATTCTAGATTCTAATGGAAAGAAAACAAGATTTTCATATTAGTTTCCTTGTTTGTATAGTCTGCAGGCAGACAAACACACACACACACACACACACACACACACACACACACTCACTCTTAAAAATGTCATGGTCTTATCTTTTCTCAAGAAAAGCTGCTGAAAGAATAGAAAGAATGGAGTCATTAGTAATGGCCAGAAAATATTAACTCATAAGGAACACTTGAAAAAAAAATAGAAACAATGGAGGCTTTGACTCAACAACAGGGAATATTTATAGGCAGAAGAACATATGTATGAATGAGAGAAGGGGTAAATAATAATGGGCCCCCTCCCTGGTGAAGAACATGGAGAATTTTATCCTGTATGGATTTACAGTTTCAACAAGAAATGATCTCTTTTTTATTTTCAGGACTAAGATGCATATGTTACAATCTACAAGGACCTGGGTTCAAGCCCCCAGTCTCCACTTGCAGAGGGAAATCTTAGCAAGTGGTGAAGCAGTGCTGCAGGTATCTCTTTATCTCTCCCCCTCTATATCTCTCCCTACCATCTAGATATCAGGCTGTCTCTATCCAATAAATAAAGATAGTAAAAACAATTTAAGACATTTATGGGATTAAAGATAACGTAAGAAATATGAAAAATAATTTATTGAAAAAGTGTCCGAGCTCAGAAGCCCTGGATAACAAGCACTGTACAAAACGGGAATGACTGCACCCAGGAGAAAAGTTTGAAAGCCAGAGGCTCTTTAACCAAACTTTCTGAGATATGTAATTGAATAAAGATCATTTAGACTTTAGTCCAACTAAGAATTTTATGTTGGAGGGAAGGAAAATCAATGGACTGATTGCTACTGGTGGTGGTGCAGCATTGCAGGGAAGGAAATACACTTTGAATACGGGATTTCTAGACATCTGATGAAAATAGAATCAAAGAAAGGATGAAGAGAGTGTAACATTGAAAGGGCTCTTTGTTCAGAAATCTGTAGGATATGCACAAATTTAGGGGAGGTCTTAGTGCTACATTATGGGTCACCATGTTGTCAGCAGTGAGAATTTTATTGAACTTCCAGGAAGCAGATTTGTACAGCTCACAGGTAAATGAAAGCTGACAATTCGTCTGCGAGAAAGTGCTACAATTACCTTTTGTAGATGCACAACATGCAGTCATGTTTCTGAGCTGGGAAAATATCCCAGAGACAGGTTCCGTGAGGGTGATGAGGAAAATTAAGCAATCAATGCACAATTGTCCAGAGTGCAGCGATGCTACTGGAACTTGGGAGGGAGCCATAATTGAACATCAATATATTTTCAAGATACAAGCTACAGACTGTGGAGCAACAATAATTCTTGAAAAAATTGTTAAGATGATGAATCCGGCATGCAAAGAATTACAGCCTGCAGTCTTTGTAAGAGACGATTCACCTGTGAGACCATCCTATCTCACAACTCAATTGCCTGGCTAGAGAGATTTTGTATATAAAAGCATCACAAAGCAGCAATCAATAAAGAATCCAACCTTTTTGACAGTTAAACACTAGTGTTTTTAAAGTTTGTGTTGTGAATCAATGGGACACTGTCTATAAGGACATTCTGAGTGGATTCTTCCTACCTCTTGGGTCATAGCCTCCGGGAGTATGAGGTATGAAAACGTGAACGGGTTACAGTAAAGCTAATAAAAGTAAAAGTTATTAGAATAAACAGCCAACTCCTTGCCAGCTTAGGATGCTTTGAGCCATCTCAGAATATCTCTTTTTTTTTTAAGAAGAAAGTTGGTGGGTTCTTTTATATATATATTTATTTATTTATTTTTTCTTTTGTTGCCCTTGTTTTATTATTGTTGTGGTAATTATTGTTGTTATTGTTGAAGTTGTCATTGTTGGATAGGACAGAGAGAAATGGAGAGAGGAGGGGAAGACAGAGAGGGGGAGAGAATGATAGACACCTGCAGACCTAATTCACCACTTGTGAAGTGACCCCCCTGCAGGTGGGGAGCCAGGGGTTTGAACCAGTATCCTCATGTCGGTCCTTGTGCTTTGCACCACATGTGTTTACTTAGCTTGCTGTGCTACTGCCCGGATTCCCTAAGAATATCTCTTAAGGATTCACTTGAATTCATACCAGTATGAGTTCTCATAATTGAGTGACTTACATTGCCATATGACATAGGTCTACTTTAACAGATGCAAGAAAGCCATTCAAAGAAAAAAGTGACAAGTCTCAGGGTCTTTCTAGTTGTCTACTATTATTTTATATATTATTTTATCATTAATTATTTAATATTGATTTACAAAATTACGAGATAGCAAGAGTATAATTCCACACCATTTCACTCCCAGAGTTCTGTGTCCCCATTCCCTCCACTGGAAACTGCAGTGGTTCTCCCCAGGTCACAGGTATGAGTTGACTATTATTTCTATAACTATCTATCTATGTTTTTATATGTGTGTCCTTTTTCTACCCTATGGTCCCATCTTCTTTCTAAGTCATACCTACACCTGTGACTACTTCAAGCAATGCCTGATTTATCAGATGAATGAAAATGTGTGGAAGAAAAGACTAGGCCACTTTTAAGGAAAATGTTGGTATGCAAGGAAACACATCTTGATTTTCACTGATTACGGCCAAATAGATTTCCAAGGGGCTGTACCAATTCCCACCAGCTATATATAATTTTAACAGCATCTGATCTCTTCAGACCAACTAGTTAATCACTATGGGTGTTGTGATAGCTATCAGAGGTATTTTATCTTGGGTCTCATTTCTTGAACCAAGAGTGAAGTTAAACTTCTCATCAAATTCCTCAGTTATTTCTATTTCCTCAGATATTTTTTTCTATTATGATTTACCGTTTTGTAGGCATTTTCCCCCTCTTTATTTTATTTTTTATATAATAGTTTGTACATGCATAACATTTCTCAGTTTTCCACATAACAATACAACCCCCACTAGGTCCTCTGTTATCCTTTTTGGACCTGTACTCTCCCCTCCACCCACCCCATAGTATTTTACTTTGGTGTAATACATGGACTTTAGAGGTATTTTATAGATTCTAATTTCTATGTTTTTAAAATGCATTTTAAACATGTCAGAAAATTATGTACAACTCCCTTCTACAGAGAAAGAAATTCTAATCATCAAAATGTAACACACACACACACACACACACACACACACACGAATAAATAAAACAGACTGAACCCTGCAACATCCACAAACCATAATCAGGAAACAAAACATAAAGGTGACAGTTAGAACATGACTTTGTTGTGTGATGATGCTTGTAAATTACAACCACATATAATTACGTATGTTTTCTAAAGTCAGATCTAGAACCCAGCGCGAAGCAGAGAGATCACTGATTTCATAGGTGGAAACTACAGTAATTTCGTTTCTGATAGTATCAGAATGCACACAGATTCTCCACGAAAGGTGAGGTACCTCTGAACACGAGTGATGTCGACCCAGACTCTGTGACCATTGGCTGTGTGTGAGCACTGCATACAGGTGAACTCTTTCTCCCCATCATCTCCTGGGCATCCTGCCCCTGCGCTCACTCAGTTCCTACATATTCATTCTTCTGGTCTCCAGGCACCATCTGGGCTTGACTCCCTGCAGCCCAGAGAAAGAGTAAGAAACATGAAGCTGGCTCTTTAGAGGAAGAGTAATTTCAATCATCTGCAGTTAGATCAAAAGCATTCCACTGAGTTGTAAATAATTAGTGGCTAACAGGTGAGCTGGAGGCTTCAGGACCTTTTCAAGTTGCAATGTGGTAATAACCCTCCACCCCCAGCCTCACCCTCATCAGCATGGTTAGTGCAGTGGCCTGGGTGGGAGAATAATAAGAGTTTTTATCTCCAGAGACTAAGGTTTATTTAAAAAAAAATTTTAAAAAAACTATCCAGAGAAGTTTATGTACAGTTTTTTTTTTTCCTCCAGGATTATCCCTGGGGCTCTGTGCCTGCACTACAAATCCACTGCTCCTGAGGCTGTTTTTTTGCCTTTTTATTACCCTTGTTGTTGTTATTGTTGTCATTGTTGTTGTTATCGCTTGGTAGGACAGAGAGAAATTGAGAAAGGAGGGGAAAGACAGAGAGCGGGAGAGACAGATAGAGACCTGCAGACCTGCTTCATCAATTGTGAAGCGACCCTCCCTCCCCCTGCTCCCTTCTGCAGGTGGGGAGCCAGGGGCTCGAACCGGGATCTTTGCATGGGTCCTTGCGCTTTGCACCACGTGCCTTAACCCTCTAGGCTACTGTCAGGCCCCCAGCAGCACAGTTTTTTAATAGCCTAAACCTGGGAGGGACCCAGATGCACAAAGACAAATGAGAGGCTAAGAAAGTCATGGCGTGTTTACACAATGAAGTACCAATCAGCCAGGAAAATGGTGACATCTTCCCCTTCACTGCATCCTGGGTAAAAGTTGAAGGAATCATGTCAAGTGAGATGAAACAGAAGAAGGATGAATACTGGGTGATGGCACTCATAGGTGAAACTAAGATAAAAGAAAAGAAAGAGAAAGCTCAAGGTGAGTGAGCTCTGGCCTGGGTGTGGTGTTTACAGCTGGAAAGGGAGGAAGGCCAATGGAATGACGGTGGAGAAAGAAGTGTGGAACGGGATGTGAGAATGGTGTAGAGACCCCCTAACTCAAGCTGAGAAGCTTTCCTATGCATTAACTACTCTTCTACAAATCATTATTTCTCTAATAGACTGATTTGAAAATAATCAAGAATGAAACTAAAGTCACCATTAAATATAAGTATAAACCACTAAAATAGAATGAGCAAGGTCTTAGGTTCAAGCCTCCAGTCCCAACCTGCACCAATGACACTTCCCAAGTGATTTAACAGTACCAAAGGTGTCGCTCTTCCTCGCCTCTATCTCGCCTCAATTTCTCTCTATCTTACCCAATAATAAAATGTTAAACAAACATTAAAAATAATTGAATTAGAAATTTCACCTAGGGGGCTGGATGGTGGCATGCCTGGTTGAATGCACATGTTACAATGCACAGAGACCTGGGTTCAAGCTTTCCCCCTGCAGGTGGGAAAGGATAAAAGCTTCAAAAGTGGTGAAGCAGAGTTGTAGGTGTCTCTGTCTCTCTCTCTCTCTCTTCCACTCTCTTTCCCCTTTCCTCTCAATTTCTGGCTGTTTCTATCCAATACATAAATAAAGATAATAAAAAAATAAAAAATATACAAAAAGAAATTTCACCTCTAATATTAAAATAATTCACTGATAATTGCTGTCTCACAGAGCACAAACAAAAACGGAAAGTTAATAATAGAAGTCATGGACTACATTGCCATAAGGATATAGTCTGTAGTGAAATATTTTACAAAAACAAAGTTAAAACTCCTTTTGTTTGATAAAAAAAAAAAACAAGATGTAAATACATTTTAGAGCAAAAATTGCTCTTGGAACTGAAGGAATGAAACTAACAATTATCACTTAATTGTTCTTAACATTCAATGGGATAACAATTTAAGTAAGGTTTGTTGTCGTTGGTTGCTTTCTCTCTCTTGATAATATCTAATTAATTTACTTTACTGGAAGAAAAAACAAACAACAACAACAACTAAGATAGAATATCATCCCAGTCACTCTTTTTTTTTATAATTTATTTCTTTATTGGGGAATTAATGTTTTACATTCAACAGTAAATACAATAGTTTGTACATGCATAACATTTCCCAGATTCCCATTTAGTCACTTTCAGTAAATAAACTTTCTGCCACATTTTTTATCTTCGAAGGTAATTTCAAGAGCTATTAAACATGAAACAGATGTGTAGATCAATGAGTTAAAGTCTAATAAATGAGATGAAATCTCTATGGAAATTGTGACATATTTGCTCATGACTGTAAAATAAAACATTTCAAAAAAATCTCAACTAACAAACTGTAATTTGGATAGCACTCAGAGAACGTGCCGCACCCATGGGCTGCTCTTGGTGGCAGTCAGTGTCTAAAAGCATGGGGACATTTAGGTGTCTGTTGTTGCTGCTACTGAGTTTGATGAGCCCTTTATATAATTTGGCTATCAGTCTTTTGTATAACATGTAAAAATCTTCTCCCATCCTGGAAGCAGTGTCTCTGTTTGGGTGGTGGTTTCTTTTCCCATGCAGAATCTTTTCAATTTTATGTAGATGCATTGGTTTATTTTTATTTGTGTTTTTCTTGCAATTGAACGTTAGTAATGAAGATGCCTATAAAGCTTAGATGGGAAAACACTCTGCTGATATTTTCCCCTAAATATTTTATGGTTTTCTGGTCTAACATTTAAACCCTTGATTTATAACTCCACAATGTGAAATATCCCAAACTTGGCAACAACCGAGGTGTTCAACAGCAGATGAGTGGCTGAGAAATTTCCGGTATAAAATATTACACAATGGAAAATTAGTTAGGTGAGCCTGCTTTCATTTGTTATTAACCACGATTTAATAAAATAATTGTATTTTTATCATGATCATTTAACTAACCTATGGTTTTTGGCTACCACAGTCCAATGCTTGTTGATTTTTGACTCGAAGAACTAGAAGCCTTTTGGTATACATCCACCTGAAGATACTCTTGTATTGCAAGTGTATTAAGGCATGGAATGATTAAAATAATATACCTCAAGAACTGAAAGACTACTGACAAAAGATAGATACAAATGTAATATAAATTAATCTGTTGTTTCACATGAGATCTTGCTGCCTAAGCCTTGCAAAAGAAGCTGATCTCAAAATGGCAAGTAGCTGCTGTCTATTTTAACCTAATTTATTTGTGAGAGGACATAAAATGAAGTTTAAAGCTTAGCTTTCAAAGATTATGAGTCACGAACTCTATGATCCCATCTAATTTACATACAGAGGAAATGTACTGTAACCTGTTAGAAGTTATCTTTAACCTGAAGACTGCTTGCAAAGACAGATAGATAATATAATATAGACATTTAAAAAATCATTTTAAAGCATGAACACTCATGCTTTCTATTTTCAAACATTGTTAAACTTTCAGTATATTTCTGCAACCTCATAATTTTAAGTTGGAAATAAAGTAAGAAAAAAACTAAACAAACTGCGCAAATTATAAAATCAAAGCGTGGTTAATAAAAAATGAAACCAGACTTATGTAACTGATTTTCCGTCACCATATATTGTTACATGAGAGGCCTCGCCTATGTTGTTTCTTGCATCACTGCATTTACTAGAACTGTGGAGAGGACTGTATATATGATTTTAAACCTCAGCTGATTTTTTTTCCTCACTCTTGAGAGGAGTACTTTTTTGCAAAAGCAGTTCTTACAGCTTTATTTTCAATCAGTTAAAAATACTTTATATATTACTCAAACCTGTTGTCCTCCACTTTCTATTGTCCTAATTGTACTGTTTTCTGATTCATATTTATGTCTGGAGACAGTAGTTTTTTGAATAAAAATAAACCTACAGTAAAAAATATATATTTATATATATATTATTAAATATATATATAAATATATATATATTACACAATGGAATACCACTCAATTGCTAAGAATGATGAAGTTACCTTCTTCACCTTGTAAGAGGTGGTTAGGTCTTCTCTTCAAAGGAATATGAATAGAACAATTGTTTAGTACCAAATATATATATATATATATATATATATAATCTATAACTACCTGTGCTCAGAAGTTCTGTATTCCTTAGGTCAGATAGTAGTTACTTGCACTGTTTGCTAATCCTCTTCTTCTTCTAGCATTTGCCCTTCTTCCATAGCCAGTCAACAGCATCAGGTTGAGCCTGATGTCAAGTTTCGAGACCTCCTTTGAATCTGGAGAGGTGGCAGTCGTTGACTATGTGGGTCATAGTCTGTCTGGAGCCGCAGGGGCAGTTCGGGTCGTCTCTGGCTCCCCAGCGATGGAACATAGCGGCGCACCGGCCATGGCCTGTTCGATAGCGATTGGGGAGGGCCCGATCATAACGTGCTAGGTCAAAGCCGGGTTGACACTTGCAAGGGTCTGTGATGAGGTGTTTGTTCTTTACCTTAGCTGACTGCCAACTCTGTTTCCAAGAGTCTGGAACAGAGAAGTTCAGTGTAGGCGTAGGGGACCAGATTGGGTGACGAGACATCAAGCGTTGGACAGGGTGGGCGAAGATATCCGCGTATATTGGCAGGTCCGGTCGGGCGGAGGCATGGGAAATGAACTTAGTTGATGCCGCATCCCGACGAATATCTGGCGGGGCGATGTTGCTAAGAACTGGCAGCCATGGAACCGGGGTGGAACGGATGGTTCCAGAAATTATCCTCATGGAGGAATATAATTTGGAATCGACCAAGTGGACATGGGGGCTACGGAACCATACTGGGGCACAGTATTCTGCAGTGGAATAGCAGAATGCCAGAGAGGATGATCCCATGATCGTAGTGTGGAAGCGCTCGCGCCCCATGAGGAGCTGGCCAGTCTTGCAATGATGTTATTCCTCACGTCCACCTTTGCTGCAGTTTTTATGAGATGTTCGTGAAATGACAGAGTGCGATTGAGAGTAACGCCAAGATAGACTGGCTGGGCTTCATGCCGGATTCTCGTATCGCCAAGCTGCACATTAAGCTCACGCAAGGCCGAGGCATGGTGTAGATGGAAAACAGATGATACCATTTTTGCAGTGCTAGGGATTAGTCGCCATTTTTTACAGTAATCAGATATCAGAGACATGTCTTTCGTGAGTGTTTCCTCGAGGATGTCGAACTTGGATGCCTGAGTTGCACAGCAGATGTCATCGGCGTAGATGAACTTCCTTGAAGAAGTTTCTGGGAGGTTATTGATGTAAATATTAAATAGCGTAGGAGCCAGAACAGAGCCCTGGGGGAGGCCACTTGAGACAAGTCTCCATCTGCTAGACTTGTCACCCAGATGTACCCGGAATCTTCTCTTTTGGAGAAGAAATGATATAGTGTTTGCCACCCATGGAGGCAGGCATCTTGAGATCTTGACTAGGAGACCACGGTGCCAGACCATGTCATAGGCTGCTGTGAGATCAACAAAGACAGCACCCGTCTTTAAATTCCTCTGGAATCCATTTTCAATGTAAGTTGAGAGGGCCAGGGCTTGTTCGCAGGTAGATCTTCCTGGGCAGAAACCAGCCTGGGCGGGTGATAGGAATTTCTCTGTAAGATGAGAAATACGTGACAGAAGCAGCCTCCCAAGGAGTTTGTAACACACAGAGAGGAGAGAAATTGGTCTATAGCTGGCGGCCAGTGTTGGGTCTTTCTTTGGTTTCAAAACCGCTATAATCTTTGCACGACACCAAACTTTGGGCATAGACTCAGATTCCAAGATGTGGGACAGGAATGAAGCGAGCCACTTCTTTGCCGCGGGGCCCAGGTTAAGAATGAGTTCTGGGGTGATGTTATCATAGCCAGCAGCTGTTCCCAGTTTAACCCTCTTCAAAGCATCTTCCAGTTCAGACAGTATAAAGGGAGAGAGTTTTGGAGATGGACAAGATAACCGGAAGTGGTATGACCACTCGTGGGAAATTTCTCTTTTCCAGACTGGGTCGATCTTAGCACGTCCAACTTGAGTTAGGTGACTGGCCACTGAGTTTGGAGATACGGGAGGATGGGAGACGGGAGGGGGTTGGCTACCGGCACCCAGTCTGTGAAGAAGCTTCCAGGCCTTCCTACTTGAGTGGGTGAAGTTCAGACTTTCCGTGAGTTGTTGCCAGCAGGCTTGGCGTGCTGCATCCAGGGAGGCAATGAGATGGTCAGCCACATGTGGGTCACCCGACTCATCATACTGCTTTAGTAGTTGCTCGCAGAGACCATCAGATTCTCTTCTCTCCTAATTTAGACAACAGGGAGATTATGAGCTTTGAAGCACAGCTGAGGGGTGGAAGAGATAGTTCTGTGTCAGGTAGCTTTATATGTTAACTCTCTTTTCAGCCACCAGGTTCCAGATGCTAGCATAATGCCAGCCAGACTTCCCTGGACAGACAACCCCACCAATGTGTCCTGGAGCTCTAGTTCCCCAGAACCCTGCCCCACTAGGGAAAGAGAGAGACAGGCTGGGAGTATGGATCAACCTGTCAACACCCATGTTCAGAGGGGAAGCAATTCCAGAAGCCAGACCTTCCACCTTCTACATCCCACAATGTCCCTGGGTCCATACTTCCAGAGGGTTAAAGAATAGGAAAGCTATCAGGGGAGGGTATGAGATACAGAGTTCTGGTGGTGGGAATTGTGTGGAATTGTACCCCTCTTATCCTATGGTTTTGTCAGTGTTTCTTTTTTATAAATAAATAAAAAATAAATAAATAAAAGTTGGGAGAAGGGTGAGGGGGGGTGCGCTGCTTCCTGTTGGCTTCATGCCCTTTTGCAAAAGAATAAATGCCTTGCTTTAACTCCTAATCTTTTTGCCTTGACAAATAATGTTAATTAGACATTATTCACAACAACCTCAATTTGGATAGAGCTTGAAGGAATTGTGTTAAGTGATATAAGTTAGAAAGGAAGGGATGAACATGCCATGATCTCACTCACCAGAAGCTGAGAAGCCAGGTCTCAGACTGGGTCTGGTGTCTTGCATCAAAGCAAAGGATTCTGGAAAAATTGGAGATGGAGGTGACGTTGGGATCCTGGTGCACTCTGGGGGTGGGCCTTGGCTGGAACTGAGAGTGTTTTTCAGATACCTATCATGGTGAAGTGAGAAAATGTTTACCCATGTGTCAACAGCTGTATTTATTGTAAACCATAAATCCTCCCCAATAAAATTAAAATAGAATAAAAATAGATTAGTAAAAATAAAAAACCTGGGTACTGGAGTGATCAGAAGTAGTACCTCTGTTTGGTTTGTTAGATAATTATTCCACTGACTGTGCATAAGTCACCTTACTCACATGGCTGGCTCTTCATTCCACTGGGGAAGTCGGACATGCTGGGAGCAGAACAACTGCTTCCCTACAGAAAGCTCTTTGGATGTGTTTGTGAGCTCTCTCTCTCTCTTCTCTGCTGGTGCTTTATGATTGGATTTAATGGTTGGACTCCTGTGTTTCATAATCCTGTAAAAAAGAGGTGTGTGTACCCTACAACCACACTTGTGCTCTGTCTGTCACAAGACTCAGAGAAGTCTGTCCTGGCACGAGGAGCTCAAGGATAAGGGGACATGATCCCTGTCTCTCAATTGAAGTGTCACTGTAAACTGGGAGGAGTAGAGACAGAGAGCTGGGTGTGGTTATCACTGGAAATAAAATGTTATAGTAATGTCTTCCAGATGGCATTTCAAATCCGTACGGAAAGGGTGAGAGTCAGGTATCCCAGTGGCGGCGTTTCTAGCATTAGGTAGAAAACGACCATGACACTTTGTTTATCTGAGAATATCAACAAGGTGTGCTCATCTTCAAGCTGAATAGTGTTCTTATCAATCAAATAGTTAAAATTAAATCAAAGGCATCAGGGACTATTGGAGTGAAGTTTAGGGAAAGCAGCACCCTGACACACTCCCCCTGCCCCCTGCAGGCAGACAGGAGGAGGCCCAGCCCGGGCCCAGAATCAGGCCCAATGTATCTGCACATCTTGCCCAGTTCCCTCCCACCCTGACTGCAAAGGCCACAACATGCAGATGGAGGCAGATGGAGACAGATGTGACCCCTGGAGACAAAGGCTGAAGCTCATCCTCTGAGGGTCCCTGCCTTCCCCAAAAGTGACTAGAAAGCTGGGGAGATGAGGAGCTCAGGGCCTTTGACTCTCCTCACCACCCTAGGGTCTACAAGCCTACATGGTGTGTTCCCTTCGCCCTCTCTATGACTCTATCTGCTGCTTTCATTCTACCTGTCTGAAACAGTAAAACTAAAAGAGTGACATGTATACACCAGCCCCTGCAAACCCCTCACTCTAATAAATAAATAAAAGGAAGTTTTAAACAAACACACACACACACACACACACACACACACACAAATGTATATAAGTTTAGTTATAGCTCTGGAATTTAAGGATCCTTCCCCAAAATATATAATATCCATGGGAAAATAAATGTTTGTTTCCATAGAATTTAAATATCATATAGAGTACATTATAATATCAAAAATAAACCAAGATACTGGAAACCGTAAGAGAAAAAAAAAGAATTATCCTTTGGTGAGAAATAAATTGAAATTTCCAAAAATATGGGAAAAATCCATAAAACTTCAAATTTAGATTGAGTAGAGGGAGAGGAAAAGGTAGACGCCTGCAGAGACGTGTTTCACTGCCCTGAAGTTGCCCTCTGCACGCCGGAAGCAGAGGGATCCAACATCCAGGTCCTTACTTCTGGTAATGTGTGTCCTCAACCAGGTGCTTCACTGCCCATCTCATTTCAGAACTATTTACTCACTAGATCACCAGGTTAATACAAAAGACATTAAAAGACAAGAAGGGAGCACAGCTATATACAAGATACTGGATACTGTACAGCAAACCATAACAAAAGGACTTTTCAAAGTTAACCCAATTACCAAATAATGTGATGATAACATTAACTATTGATTGTCTTTTTGAACCCTAAGACAGCAGGAACCTCACATCTCCACTATAGAGCCTCTACTTCCCCCAGTCCTGGAACCCTTGGATAGGGCCCACTTTCCCGTATGCCTCTCCCAATCCATATCAAATAATATTGCATCCGCCAATCACAACGTAATCAACGCAACGATTGCCACCTCAACATGCTTCACCTCAGACTGTGTCCAGAGACTTCACGTGTGGAATGACAACCCTTCAGCTTCATTACTCGGGTGAGACCTTTCCTTTTATAGTACACTCTAATTTCATCTCAGGTGGTTCACTTTCTAACAAAGTCCCATAACCTAGATATACACCAGTTTCTGTGAGAGAGAGCTTATGTTCACACGTATCCATAAACTACTGCAAAATATATACCTGAAAGCAGAAGTACACTAGAGTTTGCAGTGAGTACCCCCCCTAACACTTCCTCTCCACTATTCCAAGCTTTGGGTCCATGATACTTCAACAATTTGTTTGGCTCTGTATGTTAACTCTCTTTTTCAATCACCAGGTTCCAGATGCCACCAGGATGCTGGCCAGGCTTCCCTGGATTGAAGACCCCACCAATGTGTCCTGGAGCTCAGCTTCCCCAGAGACACACCCTACTAGGGAAAGAGAGAGGCAGACTGGGAGCATGGATCGAACAGTCAACGCCCATGTTCAGCGAGGAAGCAATTACAGAAGCCAGACCTTCTACCTTCTGCAACCCACAGTGACCCTGGGTCCATGCTCCCAGAGGGATAGAGAATGGGAAAGCTATCAGGGGAGGGGATGGGATATGGAGATTGGGTGGTGGGAATCATGTGGAGTTGTACCCCTCCTACCCTATGGTTTTGTTAATTAATCCTTTCTTAAATAAATAAATAAAGACAAGAAGGGGCAGTCAGGCAGTAGCGCAGCGGGTTAAGCACAGGTACACAAAGTGCAAGGGTCAGTTTAAGGATCCCCGTTCGAACCCAGGCTCCCCATCCGCAGGAGGTTGCTTCACAAGTGGTGAAGCAGGTCTGCAGGTGTCTATCTTTCTCTCCCCCTTTCTGTCTTCCCCTCCTCTCTCCATTTCTCTCTGTCCTATCCAACAACAACAACCACTATGACAACAAGCACAATAATGACAACAAAATGGGGAAAATGGCCTCCAGGAGCAGTGGATTCATAGTGCAGGCATCGAGGCCCAGCAATAACCCTGGAGGCAAAAAAAAAAGGTCAGACGTTAGCACAGCGGGTTGAGCACGCATGGCGCGAAGCACAAGGACTGGCGTAGGGATCACAGTCCGAGTCCCTGACCCCCCACCCCACCTGCAGGGGTGTCACTTCACAAGCGGTGAAGTAGGTCTGCAGGTGTCTATCTTTGGGAGTCGGTGGTAGCACAGCTGGTTAAGCGCAGGTGGCGCAAAGCACAAGGACCCGACTAAGGATCCTGGTTGGAGCCCCCGCTCCTCACCTGCAGGGGAGTCACTTCACAGGCGGTGAAGCAGGTCTGCAGGTGTCTGTCTTTCTCTACCCCTCTGTCTTCCCCTCCTCTCTCTCTTTCTCTCTGTCCTATCCAACAACGACGACAACAGTAATAACTACAGTAATAACTACAACAATAAAACAAGGGCAACAAAAGAGAATAAATAAATAAATATTAAAAAAAAAAAGGCAAGAGGAACTCAAAAGGAGCAGGCCAGCCTGTAGGCCTGGATATTGGCATGTCCCACCTCCACACCAGGATAACAATGGAAGGTGATTGACCTGAGATGAACTGGCTTGCAGGCCTGAGGACCCTGACCCCAAGCCCACTTGGACATGTGGAAAAAGCTGGCTTGCAGGCCTGAGGACCCAACCTGGGCATGCCAGAAAGCAATCCTTGACCACACAGGAATGGAGTCTTCTGGTAATAACTCAGGGAATGGACACTGGTGAGAAAGAGTTAATGGACATGCAGGTCGGGAAGTGGATACAATCCAGAAAGAATTTAAAAGACTGCAAGCTTCCAGTCCCAATTTCCACATTTGCAAACAATTAAGTCCTTCCCTTATGGACAAAGGATGGAGCTGACTGACCTTCAAGACCACAGGGCAGAGCGGCCTGGGAAACCATCAAAAAGGAATGAAAATTGACACTTGTGGGTAGTTCTGGAATAGAACACTCCACGCCACACTGTCAAATGTCTTAAAAATTTCTTTCATGGCTTTTTTTCTTTTCTTTGCTTCCAGGGTTATTGCTGGGACTCAGTGCCTGCACCATGAATCCACTGCTCCTGGAGGCCATTTTTTCCCTCTTTTGTTGCCCTTGCTGTTATAGTCTTGTTGTGGTTATTATTGTTATTGTTGATGTCATTTGTTGTTGGATAGGATAGAGAGAAATGGAGAGAGGAGGGGAAGACAAGGGGAGAGAAAGACAGACACCTGCAGACCTGCTTCACCGCCTATGAAGTGACTCCCCTACAGGTGGGGAACCTGGGGCTGGAACCAGGATCTTTAGGCAGGTCCTGGTTCCTGGCGCCACGTGTGCCCAACCCACTGAGCCACAGCCCAACCTCCCATGGTTTTTTAATAAAATATTTCTCCTAGTATAGAAGAGATACGTAGGCAAGGGAACCCACAGGTGCTCTATTTTGCAAAGATGAACAACAGAGTTTCTGTCTGTGCCTCTTGAGGGTTCAGCAAGGAGGCAGCCTTGAGTTTTGTTTCCCCATCTCAGCTGCTTTCTGAAATCCTTCTGCTTGGGCTGTTCAGTTGCTTACATTTTGTATGCTTGGTAGATTCACCTGTTGACCTTTGGTGATTGAACTCAACTTCTAAACCTCTCCCTCCCTCTGGAAATTAGCAGTTGTAAACTATTGACTCTAACTGCCAGCAATTGAATAGCAACCACTCCTACCCTCAGGCATTTGTCCTGAAATTACTTTTATTAACATAGGGAGAACTTTAACACTCAACACTTGAAATAGGAAATGTGGCAAAAAAAAAATCTTGTGGATAACCATATTTGTTCTGGGGGTATGGCTTGACCTCCCTGGTCCAGTGGAGGAGAAATTTAAAAAGCCAAACCTCCCTCTTTCTGCACCCCAAAAATAATTTTGGTTCATACTTCCAGAGGGATAAACAATAGATGTTGTAAATGATGAGCAATTAAAATTACTTGTCAAGGAAAAAGATAAGGAGTTCCAGAATAGTGAGAGGACCAAGCTAATAAGCCTACTTCCTAGCACAAAGCATCTGGGTGACAAGTCTAGCAAATGGAGACTTATCTCAAGTGGCCTCCCCCAGGGCTCTGTTCTGGCTCCCATACTATTTAATAATTACATCAATGACCTCCCAGAAACTTCTTCAAGGAAGTTCATCTACGCCGATGACATCTGCTGTGCAACTCAGGCATCCAAGTTTGACATCCTCGAGGAAACACTCACGAAAGACATGTCTCTGATATCTGATTACTGTAAAAAATGGCGACTAATCCCTAGCACTGCAAAAAACGGTATCATCTGTTTTCCATCTACACCATGCCTCGGCCTCGCATGAGCTTAATGTGCAGCTTGACAATACGAGAATCCGGCATGAAGCCCAGCCAGTCTATCTTGGCGTTACTCTCAATCGCACTCTGTCATTTCACGAACATCTCATAAAAACTGCAGCAAAGGTGGGCGCGAGGAATCACATCATTGCAAGACTGGCCAGCTCCTCATGGGGTGCGAGCGCTTCCACACTACGATCATGGGATCATCATCTCTGGCATTCTGCTATTCCACTGCAGAATACTGTGCCCCAGTATGGTTCCGTAGCCCCCATGTCCACTTGGTCGATTCCAAATTATATTCCTCCATGAGGATCATTTCTGGAACCCTCCGTTCCACCCCGGTTCCATGGCTGCCAGTTCTTAGCAACATTGCCCCGCCAGATATTCGTCGAGATGCGGCATCATCTAAGTTCATTTCCCTTGTCTACGCTCAACCGGACCTGCCAATATACGCGGATATCTTCGCCCACCCTGTCCAACGCTTGATGTCTCGTCACCCAATCTGGTCCCCTACACCTGCACTGAACTTCTCTGTTCCAGACTCTTGGAAACAGAGTTGGCAGTCAGCTGAGGTAAAGAACAAACACCTCATCACAGACCCCTGCAAGCGTCCACCCGGCTTTGACCTGGCACGTTATGATCGGGCCCTCCTCAATCGCTATCGAACAGGCCATGGCCGGTGCGCCGCTATGTTCCATCGCTGGGGAGCCAGAGACGACCCGAACTGCCCCTGCGGCTCCAGACAGACTATGACCCACATAGTCAACGACTGCCATCTCTCCAGATTCAAAGGAGGTCTCGAAACTTGACATCAGGCTCGACCTGACGCTGTTGACTGGCTACGGAAGAAGGGCAAATGCTAGAAGAAGAAGAAGCACAAAGTAGGCCAGTTCTGAGACAGGTATCCAGAGAGTGAGCGGCTCCCCAGCAAGGAAAGTCAGAAAACCCAGCAGTCGCTAAAACCCCAGGACACCTTATCACAATAGTTATAACTGAAATAACATGGATTCTTTTATTTTTTAAATTTATTTATAGAATGGAAATATTGATAAGACCATAGAATAAGAGGGGTACAATTCCACAAAATCCCCACTGCCAGAGTTCCATATCCCATCCCCTCCATTGAAAACTTTCCTATTCTTTGTCCCTCTGGAAGCATAAATCAGGATCATTATAGGGTGCGGAAGGAGGAAGTTGTAGCTTCTGTAATTGCTTCTCTGCTGACCATGGGCATTGGCAGATGGATTCATACTCCCAGCCTGTTTCTATCTTTCCCCAGTCGGGGAGAGCTCTGGGAAGAAAAAAAGGAATTTGTTCAAAAAAATAAAAGAAAAAAGTATGCAATTCATAAAGAGGT
Source organism: Erinaceus europaeus (assembly GCF_950295315.1). Taxonomy (NCBI): domain Eukaryota; kingdom Metazoa; phylum Chordata; class Mammalia; order Eulipotyphla; family Erinaceidae; genus Erinaceus; species Erinaceus europaeus. Next base: position 87,572,657 of record NC_080176.1, read on the forward strand.
TAAAAAAGGGAAGGGTAGGGGTTGGGCCTTAGCGCAGCGGGTTAAGCGCACTTGGCGCAAAGTGCAAGGACCAGCGTAAGGATCCCGGTTCAAGACCCTGGCTACCCACCTGTAGGGGAGTCACCTGACAGGCAGGTCTGCAGGTGTCTATTTCTCCCCCTTTATCTTTCCATTTCTCTCTGTCCTATCCCAAAACAACCACATCAATAACAGCAATAATAATAACTACAACAAAGATGAAACAACCAGGGTAACAAAAGGGAAAAATGGCCTCCAGGAGCAGTGGATTCATGGTGCAGGCACCAAGCCCCAGCAATAACCCTGGAGGCCAAAAAAAATGGGGGGCAAATTGGTTGAGAATTTTTTGTGTAAATATATAAGTAAAACAAGGGAATACATGAATTACCAAGGCGAGATAAAATATTTTACTTCTTGAACTTTTCTTTGTTTGCTTATAGTTCAATCTATGAGTCAGTCTTAGGAGGGGCCCCTTTTTTTTTTCTGTTTCCTCTCTTTCATTTACTTTACCAAGTGTTATCCCAGGAATCTTTTCCATTCTGCTAGTGGAAACCAAGGAAATTGTCATTTTTGGCACTTTCCAGGAAGGATAATGAAATTCTATGAAATTTCCAAGTTCCTCCTAAAGTCTGAGACTCCTCTAAATGGAGAATGTAAAAGACAAGAAAGTCCTTTTACTAAGGTCGCCTATAAATTATAGTATATGGGGGTCAGACAGAAGCATGCGAGGTGAAGCACACAAAGCCAAAGCACAAAGATCTGGGTTCGAGCCCCCAGCTGCCCACCTGTGGGGTGTGGGGGGGTCACTTCACAACCAGTGAAGCAGATCTACAGGTGACTATCTTTCTCTCTTTCTCTCTTTTTTTTTCCAATATTTTTATTTATTTTTGAGAGAGTTGTAGAGAGAAGCAATGACAGAACCCAGATCTCCCACCTTCTGCTCCCCATAGAGAATTTGGCTCCATGCTCCCAGAGGGACAAAGAATAGGGAAGCTTCCAATGGAGGAGATGGGACACAGAACTCTGGTGGTGGGAACTATATGGAATTATACCACTTTAATCTTGTTAATCATTATTAAATCAGTAAAAATTTTTAAAGGTGTCACAAAAAAAAAAAAAGAATTGAAGCAAGGCATTTATTTATTTATTTTCTTTGTTGGGAGAATTAATGGTTTACAGTCACCAGTAAACTACAGTAGTTTGTGTGTGTAACATTTCTCAGTTTTCCACATAACAATTTAGCCCCCTACTAGGTCCTCCTCTGTCATGTTCCAGGAGCTGAACCCTCTCCCACTCCACTCCAGAGGCTTTTACTTTGGTGCAATACAGCAAACCCAGTCCAAATTCTGCTTGTGTTTTCTTATTTTTCAGTCTCTCTCTCTCCCTCTCCCTCTCCCTCTACCCCCCCCCTCTCTCTCTCACTATAATTAGTGATTTTATACTGATAGAAAAGATTGTGGGATAAGAGGGTTACTATTCACACTATTCCCACCACCAAAGTGCCATATCTCATCTCCTCCATTGGAAGTTTCCCTATTCTTTGCCCCTCTGGGAGTCTGGACCAAAGATCTCTATGGGGCACAGAATATGGGAGTTCTGTCTTCTGTAATTGCTTCTCCACTGGACATGGACATTGCCAGGTCAATCCATATCCCCAGGCAAGGCATTTATTATTTTGCTAAAGGGCGTGAAACCAATAGTGACTACCCCCACCTCCACCCACCCACACACTGAGCCTTCTCCCTTCTGTTATGCCTGACACAGAACTGTCTTCTCCACTCCTGGGCTGGGCTTCAGAGCTCTCAATCTCCCATTGTCTAAATAAGGAAAGGAAGAGAGTCTGATTGTCTCTGCTGGAGGATTAGCCAGTAACTATTATCTGACTTAAGGAATATAGAACTACTGAGCTACTGAGCACAGGTGGTTATAGATAACAGCATATATATATAACAATTGTTCTATTCATGTTCCTTTGAAAAGAAGACCTGTTTTTTACAGAGGAAAGTTTCCAGCAGGATGGGACACAGAACTCTGGTGGAGGGAATTTTATGGAAATGTGCCACTATTATCCTACAATCTTGTAAATCAGTGTAAAATTACTAATTAAAAAAAAAAAAAGAAAGTATACTGAACAAAGAGTTATGCTTTTACTCCTGCAGGAATTTGAAGGAAACTGCCTCCACCTCCTAATTATTCTGAGTTTTATGAAAATTCTAGGAGAGCTCCTCTTGCCAACGTGAAACTGTATTGATCTGGCGGTGCTCAATCAATCAGCACCTTAATTAATAAGCAGGGCAAATGTGGAGGCAATTAGCTCTTTCGGAACATGTCCCTCAGTGTAACTGGGGGGTGGCTGAAGTCATGTAGAGCAGAAGGTATTACAACCGATCTTCTCAGGGGGTCTATCAGCAGGCTAGGTTTGCTTTTGCTGGGATTCAAAATGAGATATGCTACAAGTCTGGTTCTTGCATTTTTCCCATGCCTGACTAGGCTTCCCAGTTTCAGCTGTTAGGAACTGGAGAGTTCACTGATATTCCCATGTCCCCTTTGAACATTATATTCTACAAATAATTAAACATTCTGAGAGGAAACATTTGGATATTTTTTCTTCAAGATAGCCAATGTTTTAACATCAACAGATGGATTGAGAAAACATCTTTGGTGATGGGAGTTGGTATACTCCATGTGCATTGACCTTTTCAGTAATTAGTAGCTTCAAAGGTTTCACTTCATGTAACAAATGAATGCAAGGGTATATTTGATTTTGCAGAAAAACAATACCAGAATGTTCTTTTACATACAATAATTGTTTGTAGCAGTGCTTCAGCACCATTCAAAATGTACTTGTATAGCAACTGGTTAGCTTATTTCAAATGTAGTTATTAGGAATTCCGATAGCATTCTTGTTCAAGTTATTTTTCTCTTAGAAGACTTGAGTAATTCCACTTGAAACAGCCTCACCAAAGTGACCAAGTGACACTTGACAGCATGACTCAAGATAACCAAATTAAAAAAAAAAAGGACTTAAATTACTGGTTTTACATAGTCATTAAAGAGATTTTTTTTAAACAAAATTACTTAGATCAAAAGGATTTTTAGAAATGATTGTGAATCATGAGTTTTAAAAATAAGAACAAACATTACTTAAACAATCCAAAACATTAATGTAATTGTTCATTCTAGCCTCCAAGGTTATTGCTGGGGCTCAGTGCCTGCACTACGAATCCACTGCTCCTGTAGGCCATTTTTTCTCTTTTTTTTGCCCTTGTTGTCTATCTATTAATTTTATTTATGGAGATATAGCACCCATTGAATTCTTACAGTTGTTTCCAATAATGAATTTCTTGATATTGAGTTTTCAAAATTAATGGTCCTGACATTTTCAGTAATGGGTCACAAAGAACAAACTATAAACACTCCAGTGATTATCCTACATTAAATAACAAACAGATACAATAACACCATAGATCAAAAGTCATGCCTTGCTAATGGCTGATTATAGATTTGCTCTTAAAATAGTGTTTAAATAAATCTGAGTTGTTTTAATAAGGCTACACATATTAGGGCACAAGCAAGACTCCAGGGCTCCTGTGACACTGGAGAACATTAAAGCAGCTCAGTTAGAGACATCTGTTATTTCCTAGCACAACTGGTAACTAACTGGAAAGTCTCCAGGTGGGGCCTCATGGTCACCAGATCTCTTTCCAGTGTGAATCTCTTGTGTTTCTTGAATTTTCTGATGCATGCAAATCAGTATAGATGCATCCTGTGAGTACCCATTCATTGGGGAAACTGAGGATCCTTCCTAGCCGACTGAATCCACATGGATCCCAGTCACTTTCAAAGCCAGCAACAAGCAGCTCCTGACAGCTTTCAACCTGACGCTGTTGACTGGCCACGGAAGAAGGGCAAACGCTAGAAGAAGTATAGATGCACACAACTTTATAAACAAAACCATACAAACATACTTACACTTCTTTGTTCTGACATAGATTATAACACACCATACAATTTTCTTTGTGGTATTTGACCAACTGTTAGTACTTTTAAGAGACTCTACAAAAGACTTTTCAGAGTTGACTTCCCTCACAATTTTAAAAGATGCAAGACATTTCATTATATCAGTGCATCGTATGTCAATAGGTCATTCAACTCACTACATTTTCTTTCTTTCTTTCTTTCTTTCTTTCTTTCTTTCTTTCTTCCTTCCTTCCTTATTTCCTTCCTTCCTTCCTTCCTTCCTTCCTTCCTTTCTTTCTTTCTTTCTTTCTTTCTTTCTTTCTTTCTTTCTTTCACTTCTACTTATAAAAAGAAAACACTGACAAAAGCCATAGGATAAGAGGGGTACAACTTCACACAGTTCCTACTACCAAAACTCTGCATTCCACCCCCTCCCCTGATAGCTTTCCTATTCTTTAACCCTCTGTAAGTATGGACCCAGGGTCATTGTGGGATGCAGAAGGTGGAAGGTCTGGCTTCTGTCATTGCTTCCCCGCTGAACATGGGTGTTGACAGCTCGATCCATACTCCCATTCTGTTTCTCTCTTTCCCTAGTGGGGAAGGGCTCTGGGGAAGTAGGGCTCCAGGACACATTGGTGGGGTCTTCTGCCCAGGGAAGTCCGGTTGGCGTCGTGGTAGCATCATAGTGGCTGAAAAAGGAGTTAACATATAAAGCCAAACAAATTGTTGTCTAATCGTGAACCTAAAGGCTGTAATAGTGCAGATGGAGATTTGGAGTTTCCATTTTGAAGATAGCTATTAGGCCTATTTTAGTTATATTGTTGCCACCAGGGTAATTGCTGGAGCTTGGTGCCAGCACTACAAATTCATTACTCCTAGCAGCCTTTCTTTCTTTTTTTTTTTCTTCCTATTTTTATTTGACAGGACAAAGAGAAATGGAGTGGAGGGGTATATAGAGAGGGAGAGGAAAAGACAGACACCTGCAGACCTGCTTCACCACTCATGAAGTTTCTCCCTTCAGGTGGGGAATAGGACTTGAACCTGGATCCTTGTGCATGGTGATATGTGAGCTTAACCTGATGTCCCACCACCCAGTCACCTCAACTAAGTACTTTGAAGAGGCATTTAGGAATGTATATGTTTCCTAGTCTTACAAAATATTTTAAACAGCGTTGCAGCATATATCCTAAGAAAATAATAGTGATGAGCTTTCTGGATGAAGGCATTTGCATTTTAATTGTTTGCAGGTCTCTCCAAATTACTTTCTCAAAGAAATGGGCTGATGTTATCTGCCCAGCATTAAAATGAGTCTCCTTGGAAGTAACTTTGACTTATTTGTATTCGCCACTTGGAGCAATTAGCGGGCTGCTGTGTCGACTGACTGACATACAGGAGAAGTGATTAACATTTAGGCAGAAGTGATGCGACTATTGACGCAGGTCACACAGATTCTGAAAAGCACTGAAAGTCCCCAGGACAAAACATACACTTGTTCAAGTCATTAAAAAGCTCAAACTAGTGTTCATTGTCCCAGTAACACCCATGAACTTGGCCACCACCAGTGGGGACAGAAGCAAGTGTCTTTGCAAACACTCACTCTGCTGAACAAAAGAAATGCAGGCCACGTCACTCCTATATCATTCTCCAGCCATTCTTCCAGCAGGAATGAAAGGGGCAGGTTACTTTCCCCAGTCTTCCTGGACCACAGGAAACATCTCATGGGAAATCACACCAACCTCCCTGAAAAGTCAGAAGTGAATCAAACAAAACCTCCTTGCTCCCTGGGGCCAACCTACTATTTAATCATAAAGTTGCAATATCTCAGTTTTCATTTCTGTGGCAGAAGGACTGTCAGCTGGTTGTACAGCTCAGCCACAGGGCATTAAGGGTCCTCAACAGATATTGAGACAGGAAGGGACAATGATAGCAGGCAGGGAGAAGGGCCCCAGGAAGGAAACCAAAAGTTCTTCGGAGACACCTTACATGAGATGTTCCAGTGAGTCAGGCAGATAAGCTGCTGAAGTTGCCACACAGCTACTGGTGGAGAGGTTAATATTTCCTTAGAGTCCATATGAGGTGCTGACTGTGTAAATGTGGGTGCAGCCTGTGAAACCTCTACCAGGACTGAAGAGGGAACAGAGCTCTTTGTAAAGGGCCCCCCGTTTCTGTCCAGTGCAGGCACCTTACTCAAGGACCCACTCCCATCTCTGTCTCAAAAGCCTCTCTTCATCTTCCCTCCTGTCCCTTTCCTCACAAGAGGGATGTCCTTCTTCTAATAAACTTACCCTGTAAAACCTCAGAGCCTCCCTCTCTCTTTCCCTTTATCAACCGTGGTGACTACCACCCCTTCTTGGGTCACAGGTCAGCAGAACCAAAGCAATCAGCAACCATATAGACTCCCCAGAAAGCTTGACGATAAGCAAAGATGATTTTATCTTTGAATTATCACACATGATCTCTGAAACAATGTGTCTTGTCTTATTGAATCTCATGACTGCCCTGTAATCTGCATACCCATTAATTATAAAGACTATTAGGAAATAACAAAGATTTTGTCATATCTATAATTGGGATGACTTTTAAAAAATTTGTCAGTGTCTCAGTGAACCCCAAGGTCTTGCTTGTGCACTGCTTAATTTGGAAAGATGAAGAAGTTAAACAAGAAGATCAAATGTAACACAGAGCATTAATCTATCAATCAACATAAAATAATACAAAAATTATATTACTGCACACATATACCCAAGAAGCTGAATTTTGAACAGTTTTTTTTAATCAATAGTAACAAAATACAGTAGTATTTTAGCAAAAAAGAAATCAGCTGGAGAAAATCTTACTTCTTGGTTCCATAACCGAAAAAATAAAACAGTGAAATAAAAATAGAATGGAAATATATGTTCTGAAATTACTTGTTCAGTCCTATATCCCCTAATCACTAGCACTATGGAAAAAAAGAAAAGAAAAAGTTTTTTGGGTTTTTTTTTTTTTTTGCCTCCAGCATTATTGCTGGGGCTTAGTGCCTGCACCATGAGTCCACTGCTCCTGGAGGCCACTTTTTTCCCTTTTGTTGCCCTCATTGTAGTAGATTCGTTATGGTTATTATTGTTATTGTTGATGTCGTTCGTTATTGGATAGGACAGAGCGAAATGGAGAGAGGAGGGGAAGACACAGAAGGGGAGAGAAAGACGCACACCTGGAGACCTGCTTCACCACCTGTGAAGCGACTCCCCTGCAGGTGGGGAGCCAAGGGCTCGAACCAGGATCCTTACGCTGGTCCTGAGCTTTGTACCACGTGTGCTCAACCTGCTGTGCTACCACCCGATCCCCAGAAGTTTTTTTAAAAGTTCATCATTTGAGCATAAGTCTTTGAAAAATCACAAAATCTCAAATGAAATGTTAGGGCTACTTTGATGGGGTTTACAGTCAACAATATTTACACCCCTTTCCCATATTTGGGAGCTACTTTCTTCCCAGATCCATCTTCCTATCCCTTTTCCCAGCCATGACATCATCTCCCCAGACAATAACTTGGATCCATCTGCATATCAGATGTCAGGCTCAGGAAAAAAAAAACAACTAGTATAGTCATTGGCCCTTTGGAATATAACTAAAACAGGCCTACTATTTACAAAACAGAGACACCCCCAATATTCATCTGCACTATTCCAGCCTTTAGATTCATGATCAGTCAACAATTTGTTTGGCTTTATATGTTAACTCTCTTGTCAACCACCAGGTTCCGGATGCTACCATGATGCCAATCAGATTTCCCTGGACAGACAACCCCACCGATGTGTCCTGGAGCCCCACTTCCCCAAAGCCCCACCCCAGTAAGAAAGAGAGAGGCAGGCTGGGCGTATGGATCAACCTGTCAATGCCCATGTTCAGTGGGGAAGCAATTACAGAAGCCAGACCTTCCACCTTCAGCATCCCATAATGACTCTGGGTCCATCCTCCCAGAGGGATAGAGAATAGGAAAGCTATCAGGGGAGGGGATGGGATACAGAGTTCTAGTGGTGGGAATTGTGTGGAGTTGTACCCCTCTTATTCTATGGCTTTTGTCAGTGTTTCCTTTTTATAAATAAAAATTTAAGAAAAAGAATATTTTTAGACTGTTTCTTTAAAGTGTGTGTCTTTTTAATTTTTTTGACTCTGCTTTTATGTGATTTATCTTTGCTCGCAAACCATGATGGAAGATCATAAGTTCGATTTTAGGCTGCCTGGGAACCAAACTATTGGATGTTCACTACACTATAGGCAACTCTGGGTTATGGTTACTTCTATTTTGCTTTGGTTTTGTCTCTAGAGTTATTGCTAGCACTAAGAATCCACTGTTCTGGACAGCCATTCTTGTTTTTCTTTTTTCTTTTCTTATTTTTCTTTTTTCCTTTCTACTTTAGCTGACACACCAGAGAGAAATTGAGAGGTAAGATGACATAGACAGGGTGAGAGAAGGATAGATACCTACAGACCTACTTCACCACTCATGAAGCATCATCCCTGCAAGAGGGGAGTGGGGTCTCGAACCTCAATCCTGGTGCATGTTGTTATGTGCGCTTAACCCAGAGTGCCATTGCTTGGCCCCCACTATGGTGACTGCTATGTGGAAGGAGTTAGTAAATCAACATAAAGCTACATATGGGTTTCACACATTCCCTCAACAGTTTTTTAATAGTGTGTTTGTGATTACAACATAATGACACAGGCATTCACAATCTGAGAATAAGTATAACAAGAAAGGCAAAGGGAAACCCTCTTCTCACATGTATATCTGAAAAACTCTGAGTTAACCAACTGTTCTTACAGCCACAATGAACTGCTCAACATCATCTACCTGATCCAGTGGCTTTAACTGTTGTCTTTCTGCATTCGGTCAGAGGTATACCTGCACAAGTCAGTCATTAAGTGTAGGGAAACTGTGAGGATATGGTTGAGCTGGGTGGAACCTCCCATTGAAAGCTGGATGCCTGAGGAACGCGATCTTCCTGTCAGCCTCTCTCTACCAGAGAGTGAGCATGGGAGAGAATGGCCTTCAGGCTCAGCTTCACCTGTCAGACTCTCTGCCTCACAGGGACTCTGCATCCCCAATACAATAGCTTACTTCCTTGTCTTTAAACCAAATGGTCTGCTTATTCAAAAGCTACCAGAACTTATCATACCTAACCCATCTTCTCTCAACCCTCAAGACACCTCTCTGCCTGCTAGCCATTGATAACCTTACTTCCTTATTCCCAAAACAGCTCTCTTGCTTACACAGATGCTATCAGAGGCCCCTTTCTCACTTCTTTGTTCTCACCCTTCTGAATAAGACTATAACCAAATCTTACCCTCCTGTCACTCAAGGATCCCTATACCCATGCACATCAAAGCCTAGCTTCCTCACTCCTTAGATCACTCACCTGATAGTTTTCCCAACCCCTTACCTCTCTCTGCCCCTTTTCTGCTTTAACCATATATGGTATAAACAAGCTACCTCCTTCTGCAACCCCTTAAAAGCCTGGCCTCTCTGATCAATAAACAGATTTGTCCATCACACATTCCCCTGGTGATCTCTTGTTGAGTTTCTAGCTATGAACACTGAGAAAGACCCAGTTGACTCGCTCCTGCTGCCTGGGAGCATATTCTCCCAGGCATCTGCTTCTGATGTACAACAGAGCGGCCACGCCAGGGAATTTTTGCCCAAGAGAGACCTCCCCACAAGAAGAATGGCAATTAGGAAATCTCTTCTTTACAGATAAAGGCTTACCAAAAAAGTGTCTTTATGTTTTCAAGTCTGGTAAAAGCAGTTGCTTAAAATGATTGATGGACTCAGTTGCTTCCTCCCAAAATTTATTTACAGCTAGAGTCAATGACCTTAATACTGTGGTGTTCACCCAAGGGGGAAAAAAAGCACTCTGCTTGCCTGTTTCAACTCTCAGGCTATGAATGTGCTTCCTATTTATATATTTATTTTTAATGATTTTTATTAGTGATTTAATGTTGATTTATAAATTATGAGACAACAGGGGTATAACTCTATATCATTCCTACACCCCCCACAGTTTGGTGTCACCATTTCTTCCACTGGAAATTGCAGTAGTTCTCCCCAGATCACAGATCTGGGATGATTCTACAACAATATATACCCTTTTTTGCCTTTTTTTCTATGGTCCTGCCTTTACTTCCTTTCTAAGTCACCCCTACACTTACGACTTCAGGGTGTTCATCCTTTTTCCCTCTTCTGTCTCAGATTAGAGAAACAATGCCTGGCTTCCTCTGATGTTTTCCAGACTCACTTCCCTTTCAGTGATAGTATAAAAACAAGATGTCTTGGGACAAACGCTTCAGGTCCTGGTGGAATGAGGGATACAGAACCTTCTGGTCATCTTTTCTATCCTTTATCCCTCTGGGAATATGGATCAAAGTTATTTTTGAGGTGCAGAAGGTGGGAGTTCTGGATTCTGTAACTGATTTTCTACTGGACATGGGCATTGACAGGTGGATCCACACTGCCAGCCTGTCTCTCTCTTTCCCTAGTGAACAGGGGTCTGGGGAAGGGAGACTTCAGGACACATTGGTGAGGTCGTCTGCCCAGGGAAATCAGGATGACGTCATGGTAGCATCTGTGGCTGGAAGGCAGTAAGATATAAAGACAATTGTTCAATAAACAGGACCCAAAGGTAGGAATACAGCAAAGGTAGCACAAATAAGGTGTAGGTTTCTATGAATCAGGTGCACAGGGAATTAAGAGATGTCTAGGTTTCAGGCTACACTTCATTTTTGTCTTTTAGTCTGAAGTGATTCTCTGCTTCTCACTCATCTACTATTTCATAGTTGATGTCAAGGAAGCTCATGCCCCATGTTTGCTTCCTAATTTGTTTAGCATTGATCATCATGCCTGACCCGTAGAATCTGTGGTGTGAATGAAGGAATATGATCATACATTTCACAAATATTGGCAACAAGGTCTTTCAGAGCATTCTCAGTATTGTCAAGACAGCATGTTTTCACTCACAATCTTCTTAGTTTTTAGTTTAACCCATGGGAACAAGTTGCATCTCAGAATAAGTGTGTATACAGAATGCAACATATCTCAGTAAGGCCCTGTCTCTACCAGAATACTCAGCGTGAAGGTCACGTTATTTGCACTAACATGATTAAACTATCACAAACAAATTTTTCAAGTCAATGCATTCATGTTTTAAACACAGACTTGGGGTCCAAAGATATCACAACCATGCCTGGACAGCACTCTGTTAACTAGAAGAAAGGACCAAATAGAGGTGACAGAGGTGGGCATGGTCACAGGACACAGACGGTATGTGCTGCCTCCTTGCCAGTCAAAGTGAGATTAGTAAATGCACACGCTGAAATCACTGGCTGTGCCCCACCCGTCGGCTGTTCTGGTGGTTGAGCACACATCACCTTCCAGTATTTTAAAATAAACATCAGTGTGTATGTACAGAGACAGGGAGAGCTAGCAGTGCTCAGTCTTCAATGAACATCAGAATCACCCTCATGAGGTTTGGTTCACCTTCTAATCAGTTAAATCAATCCTTCTCTGTCACTCACAAGTAGTATTTCTAATTATTTATTTATTTACTTACTTACTTACTTATTTATTTATAAAATGGAAGTATTGGCAAGACCGAGGATAAGAGGGGAACAATTCCATATAATTCCCACCACCAGAACTCCATATACAATCCCCTCCCTTGCAAACTTTCCAATTCTTTTTCCCTGTAAGAGTGTGGACCCAGGTTATTTCTTTTAAAGGGCCCAAATTGATTCTAATTTTCCGACAGCTTCAACAATTGCAATTGTGTCGTGGTTTAAAGAGAACAAAAGTCTAAAGGGAAAATCATAGTTTCATTTTTTACTTGAAAATTACCAGAACTTTCTTTTATTTTTTAAGCAACTAAATATTTTTAGTGATTTAATAATTATTAGCAAGAATGTAGGATAAGATGGGTACAATTCCATACAGTTCCAACCACCAGAGTTCCATATCTCTTTCTCTCCACTGGAAACTCCCTACTCTTTATCCTGCTGGGAAGGAAATCTAGGAATAAAACACATTAGAGTATGTAAAAATATATATAAAGAAAGAAAGATAGACAGAGAAACAGACAGAAATCAGTCAATAAAAAAAAGGATAATTTGCAATCAATATGCTAAATTCCATAACTGAAAATGAATGTATAGAAAATAAAATTATGAAAGCAGGTATAATGGTATAATATGAGACAAGAGTAAGAAACCATTTTCAACTTTAACCAAATCTGACAACTTTCACAAACTATGGTTTAGCAGGCAAAAGTGGAATGAAACTTTCCAAACCAATGAAGGCTCTTTGCACCCTCGTTAGAAAATATTTAATTTTTCACTTCATTGTATCAGTGGAGAAAATTAAATGCACCTAGGGTCCACAGAAATTTTAGTTTTCCCTGACAAAATGAGAATACTTAAGTATCTGGACAGGCTTTTCCATAGATGCCTCAGCAATATGTGTACTGTCTTTACAGGTTGGACACCTTGATATTCATAGGAATCTCGAGTGAAGAGTTAGTCCCACAAACATTGAGTTTTTCTTTATTGACCTGTAAAGATAGAAAGTATTTTACAAGAATACAGTTGAGTCAAATACATTATTATAGCCTGTGCTCTTCAAATGTCTAACAAAGTGTGCTCTCGTGAATACCAAGATGGTTAGGAGCTGTGGCCCAGGGTGACAGGAAAGTTTTAGAACACCTGTTGAAGGTTCAGGAAAAAAAAAAATCGGTCATGAAATCTAAAGCAAGGCTAAGTGCTGATTACTTCCACTCCTTAGTACTGTCAAGTTATATATTTGCCGTCAGGACTATTGCTGGGGCTTGGTGCCTGCACCACGAATCCACTGTTCCTGTGGCCATTTTTATAATTTTTTCCCATTGTTGCTGTTGGGTAGGACAGAGAGTAATTGAGAGAGGAGGGGAAGACAGAGGGGGAGAAAGGTAGATATCTGCAGACCTGGTTCACCCCTTGCGAAGCAGATCCCCTACAGGTGGGGAGCAGGGGGTCTCAAACTGGAATCCTTGGGTCAACCCTTGTGCTTCATACTATTTGCGCTTAAGCCAGTGCACTACCTCTGGACACCCCCAAATATTCTTAAACTCTTGCTATCTGGAAATCATCTGGACTGTTCTTCCAGCTCTCCTATGTTCTTATTAGAGTATGAGGCTCAAAACCATTCATAATAATTCAATTAACTATAAGAGAGATCCTGATGGGTCATTGTTGATGATAAACAGAGCTGGTGTCCATTTAAGCCAAGTCAAAAAGGAAAACTTTGGGAGATGCTTGAAGAGCACAAGATATGATAATATATTTGACTCAACCATAATCTTGTTAAGTACTTTCTATCCTTATAGGTCAACAGAGAAAAACTCAGTGTTTGTGAGACTCTTTACTGCACAGGCAGGAACCATCCTCTTCAAGATGAGCTATCCAATCACTCCCTTATTGGACATCCCCACCACCAACTCCTTCCGGTTCATCCTGGGAGCTCATCTTTCCTAAACCAAGTTAATCCAAAGCTTTGTTTCAGTGTGGGCTTTTGGAGAAAATCTCCCATGTCCCAGAATTCATACTTCAATTATACTGATACTCTTTCCCCCCCCCCAGGAGATAACTGTGACTAATTTTCAAAAGGACCACTGAGCAACTTCAGTCAATATTTTATGAAAATAGATTGAAGATGATGCTAAAATAATTAGTCGGAAACGTAAGTGATAGAATGATAAGCTGTAAAGCAGTGATGATACCATTTAAAAAGAAAACAAAACAACTCTGCCCTTCATGTTTTATATGTATTTAACTAAATGCTTTATTTTGTTGCTTTCCAGTCCTTTCCATTATTTAACATATAGCCACCAGGAGCAGTGGTACAAAAAAAAAAAAAGCATGTCTAAGTGTAAAATATTTCTAAGGCTTCAGTGATGGTGGACCAGTGCCTAGTCATCACACTGCATGTACGTACGTATTCCCATGGCCAGTCAGTTAATCTCTCTCTGTCATTGACTTTGCAACTCTCTGGCAATGTGATTACAACAGGGAATGTTCAAAGGCAGCGCTGTTTCAGCTTTTACCAGTGAAGTTACGTAACAGTGAGTCTACCCACCCACATACTAGACACACACATCCCAGGAAAACAGTATCTGACTGTCTTCAGGTTTGGAGAAAAGATAGCTTGATGGATAGATAACTGGCCCCACCATGTGTAAAGTCCAAGTTTAAGCTCTGACACCATATGGAAGAATCACAACACTAAGGGAAGCTCTGAATTTGTGATCTCCCACTCCCGTTCCCCATACACACCCCACACACACTTTAACCCCCTCTGCAGTCTCTCTGGCTCTTTATCTTAATGAAAAAAGTAATATACTAGTGTTAGAATCAAGCTACAGAACACTAGCCATTGCCATTAATTTTTAGTTAAACTTAGGGCGTTTTATTAAATCTTTTTCTGCTATGGACATAAATTTACAATCATAGAACACCTATGAACCTATGAAAACACAATCTATTACTGAGAGTATATACTCACAAGGGTCAAATGCAAATCTGAACCTACCACTAATTATTCTCCCATTCATCAGTGATTAATACAGTCATGGCACACAAGTGTGGTTGTCAGACGACTACAGACTTTCAGTTCTGACTGAGCAACTGCTGAGTTTTATGATCTTGAGCAAGATGGCATGCCCACAAATCGTTCATAGTAAATTGCCATACTGGGAATGATCACTTTCATTTCTGGAGATTCAATGTAGCTGATGCATATAAATGCACGAATGTTGGAGTCGGGTGGAACAGAAGGGATAACGCAAAGCTGAACTTGGACTCGGTTTGGTGTATTAGACCAAAAAATAAAGGATTGGAGAAGGAGGGACTTTCAGGTTCCGGTTCCTGATGGTGGGGAAAGACTAAGCTGGGGGAGAGTGTTGCACAGAAACTGAGAAAATATGCACAGTTACCAATTGTTGGATAGTATGCCAGCTCCCCCTGGCTTCTGCTTAACCATATGCCTATATAGGGATAGATTTAATCCCATTCAAAGCTTTGGTCTATTTACATAAATCACTTTTACATTTACATAAAGCACTCCCTCCAGGGCATTGGTGGTTCAGTGATAGGATTCTCGCCTGCTCCGCCCCCTCCTTGTCACACTCTGATTTTCACCAGTCACTTTTCTCTCCACCCTCTCTATATCACATCCTGTTTCCAACCTACTTGGAGAGTATAAAAACAGCTACTCTTCTGATTAAAGACACTTGGAAATTGCTTTCCAGCTCCGAGAGTTCCAGAGTGTATCTCCTGCGAAGTTAGTGCAGCACGAGTTCCTGATCCCTCTCCCACGTAGCAGACTAGATCGGCTCCAGTTGAGTTCTCTCCAACCCAGAGAGCACTAGCTCGGGCTATCCCGGCAACCAATAACTGTGTTTACCATAAACCATTAATCCCCCAACAAAAATATTAAAAAATAAAGTCATGGTGAGGTTCTTGAAAACTGAGAACCGACTGCTTTGTCCTCAGTGTCCTAATAAAATGACCATTGAATGAAACCTGAAGTTTCTTTGACACGTTTACCTTCTGGACATCCAATTTCAGTGTTTTATGAGACGTGCTAGGATCCGGTACTCTCTAAGAGAAGACTAGCACAGTGCTGGCTCTGAGAGAAACCCCTAGTCTCACAGTGAGAGGACTGCCAGCCAATGAGAAATTGCAAGGCGGAGGAGTGGCAAACACCATGCCCCAACAGGACAGGCGAGGCGAGCTTTTTCATTATCTGCATCCATCAGTAGAATCATGTCAAGGAAGATGAGAGTTACCAAGGAACTTAACAGCACCAGTGGAGAAGCCAATATCACTCAATTTGGATAAGGATGTGGTTCTGGGAGGAGAGGACCATATGGGTAGACTTACATAACAGTGAGTCTTAGTCAAGGGGCCTAAAATGTCAGGGAATCTCAGGGATACACAAGGAATTGCACTGGATGCATAACCTAATTGACTCCTCTTAATGCTTCATTCTAATTCTCTCTCTCTCTGCTAGACTAGATAGTCATGAAGCACAAATGCAGAAAGGAAAACATGAGCAATATAATAAAGAATGCTCTCTCTTCAAAATGTCAAGTAGACCATTGTTATCTTGACAGAGACATTGAATTGATAGAAATATCATATTAAGCAACTTTTTAAAATCTGATAATAATCTTCCCTTAACTATGCTATATTGTCACAATTTAAATTCTTCTTTTTTCTTTCTTTTGACATCTCAGCTTCATTAAGATTAGAGACTTGGCTCATTATCTTGGTTTCCACTCTATAGAGATATACTCAGTACAGAATCAGTTGTGAAATAACTGAATGGATGACTCCCTTTATTAATTTAAATGCTAAAGATTTATTTATTAACATGAAAGAGAATAAAAAATTCAAGTATCACTCTGGCATGTGACAGGTCGGGTATTAGACATGGGACCTCATGCATGCAAGTCCATTGATTTACTCATTGTGTTATTTTTTAAATGAAATCATCATCTGAAGACATTACTCTTTTGTTGGCTGTTTTAATGATGTGAATTACATTTAAAAAGTATATCTCACTTTTAAAAATAAGATAAAATATTTGGTATGATGTACAAGCTTTCACAAAACATGTCCATATTTGTAAAGTAGAGTAGGCTGACAAAAAAAACAAGGTGAGTGCCATCCTGAAGAATGACCCTCACCCACCATGCACTACTGCAAAACACAGAATCAAGGTGGAGATAATCTGTGCAAAATAAAAAAAAAATGTGCACTATACACTGTGATTCTAATGTTCTCGGGCTGGAGAATGTTACATTTTATTCACAGTGGACTGATGGTGGATGGGTCTGGAAAGATAGATTCACAAAAAATAATTGCAAAGGTCTTTGCTTAATATAGTGGAAAAATCAAGACATTTTATCTAATATGCATCCATTAATATAGAGCCACTAAATATAAGTTTCAGCTAAAAGGAAAGCCACAGTCACAGAACTTAGAAAAATACAGGTAAAGTTAGAGGAAGATAATACTAATAAGCAAAGATTTTATCTAAGAGTAGAAAACAACAAGTGTGTCTGGTGGTAGAAAAGATTCACAGGTGTACAATACATTTTTTTATTTTTATTTTTAATTTTTTAGTTACTTACTTTGGATACAGACAGAGAGAAATTGGTAGGTAAAGGAGGAAGTGTAGAGGGAGAGAAAGAGATACCTGAAGCACTGTTTGCCTCTCATGAAGCTTTCCCCTGCAAATAAGGACCAGAGACTTGAGTCCAGATTCTTGCTCACTGTAATATGTACACTCAACCAAGTGTGTCATAAACATCTAGGGCCTTCACATCCCAGACAGTGAGGATGGGATTTGAACCCACATATGCAGAGCACAGTGGATTAGCTGTCCATCACCTTAACTACCTGACCACCTCATCATCTCTTTTTTTTTCCTTTTCTTTTATTATTTGATAGGACAGAGAGGAAATAGAGAGACGAAGGTGGGGTAGAGAGAAAGACACCTGCAACATTGCTTTACCCCTTGTGAAGCATCCCCCCTGCAGATGAGGACCAGAAGCTTGAACCTGGGTCCTTGAGCACAGTAACGTGTACTCAATTGGATTCACCTCTGACTGGCACCTATATTACTATTTAAAGTTGTTAAAAAACTCAAGCAGGGTTGAGTGAGGAGGTGTGATCTCTGTGAGTGAAGTGAGAGTGGGGAAAATGAGACGGCATATTGTAGGTTTTGATCAAATATGTTTTATGTGAAGATCTCTCAGAATGTTCTGTATGCTTTCCTTCCTTCAAGGACCACTCTGCTAAAACTGAAGATACTAGGAATGAGAGAATAAATTCTTCTAAGTTCATTTCCCATGTCTACGCTTGACTGGACCTGCCAATATACGCGGATATCTTTGCCCACCCTGTCCAACGCTTGACGTTTCGTCACCCAATCTGGTCCCCTACGCCTACACTGAACTTCTCTGTTCCAGACTCTTGGAAACAGAGTTGGCAGTCAGCTAAGGTAAAGAACAAACACCTCATCACAGACCCCTGCAAGCGTCAACCCGGCTTTGAACTAGGACATTATGATTGGACCCTCCTCAATCGCTATCGAACAGGCTATGGCCGGTGCGCCGCTATGTTCCATCGCTGGGGAGCCAGAGACGACCCGAACTGTCCCTGCGGCTCCAAACAGACTATGACCCACATAGTCAATGACTGCCACCTTTCCAGATTCAAAGGAGGTCTCGAAACTTTACATCAGGCTCAACCTGACGCTGTTGACTGGCTACGGAAGAAGGGCAAATGCTAGAAGGAGAAGAAGAAGAAGAAGAAGAAGAAGAAGAAGAAGAAGAAGAAGAAGAAGAAGGAGAAGGAGAAGGAGAAGGAGAAGGAGAAGGAGAAGGAGAAGGAGAAGGAGAAGGAGAAGGAGAAGGAGAAGGAGAAGAAGGAGAAGAAGAAGAAGAAGGAGGAGGAGGAGGAGGAGGAGGAGGAGGAGGAGGAGGAGGAGGAGAAGAAGAAGAAGAAGAAGAAGAAGAAGAAGGAGAAGAAGAAGGAGAAGAAGAAGAAGGAGAAGAAGAAGAAGAAGAAGAAGAAGAAGGAGGAGGAGGAGGAGGAGGAGGAGGAGGAGGAGGAGGAGGAGGAGGAGGAGGAGGAGGAGGAGGAGGAGGAGGAGAAGGGAATAAGTTCT
Organism: Erinaceus europaeus; assembly: GCF_950295315.1. Lineage (NCBI taxonomy): Eukaryota > Metazoa > Chordata > Mammalia > Eulipotyphla > Erinaceidae > Erinaceus > Erinaceus europaeus. The sequence goes on from NC_080176.1 coordinate 87,591,375, forward strand.
ACTAGAGAGGGCTTGTATTGGGCATGCAGGTGGCACAAGATGGAGACCTACCATCATATCGCAAGTGCTGCGGTAAGTGAGGAAACTCTAGTGTTGTTCTTTCTCTCTCTCCCTCTCTCTCTCTCTCTCTCTCTCTCTCTCTCTCTCTCTCTCTCTCTCTCTTTCCTTTCTTTCTGTCTTCCGAAAATGAAAATAGCCGAATCGTGGTGCAAGGACCCTGTTCGGCCAAAACAGTTAACTACATCCAAATAAAGACACTTGTTTCTGAGAATAGCCAAGCACATTATCTTCTACAATTATGTGTCCACTACTATTTTGTCTTATGACAATTGCCTCCCAAACTATAACGGCAAGCCTTTCACAAAAGGAATAGGACAGCTTGTAATTTTTAAAGAGTTTTAACTGACTTAGAAAAATAAGCCCGTAATTTTAGATCGATTCTTTCTTTCTCTTCTTTTTGCCCAGCACACTGCTGAGCTCTGGTTTATGGAGGCAGGGGGGTTAAACCTGGGTTTCTGGAGCCTCAGGCAAGAGAGACTCTTTTCATAAATATTATGCTATCTTCCCCATCCTGGACTGGTTCTCATTGTTTCTTGATTTTCACACACTTACAGTTGTCTTTGTCCTCACACACTGCATGATGTTCTGCGCATTGTCTGTCTTATATTCTCCCACTAGTGGGATACAGAATCAAAAACATTAAAACAGACAGACATGGAGACGACACAATAGCAGTAGCTAAAAGTAAAGTGCTGGAGGGGGTTAGAACAGTTGTATCAGGAGAAGTTTGGCAGGGTCCAGAGCCAACACGTTGGTCTCATATACATGCTTCATGTGAACCTTTGAAAGTAGCCTACTTTCAAATGAGTTTGAAATTAAGGATGCCTTTAGAACTCATTTGCTTGCTCAATTTATATGTTTAGGAAATTTGACATTTCTGAAGGGAGATAATGTTCTACAGCTGAGAATGCTGGGTGACCAGGAAGGATTCAGTTCTCTTCTAAGCCACCAGAACACCAAAGCAGGTCCAGGTCAGCCTATGTAATGATTCAGAAAGAATGGGGACTATTCTAGAGAGCTTGCAGAGTCCAACTGTTCAACTTAACTGCTGTGGCCCTAATTGAGTGTTATCACCAGTATTCGCTCATAGCTACTAAACTATGCAGACACAATATAGGATAAAAATTAACACTGATTAATATGCATAAACCACAGTTGATAAAACTAGAGTGTGAAAGTAGCATCCAACTCTCAAAAGATTAGAAATGGAGCAAGGGCTGGATGTTAACATGAATCAGAACAGCTGTTTCCCATTAGCTAGGATAAGAACAGAACAGGAAGAAGAACTATAAAAGCACTGTGATATAACAAATAGCTCAATCTCCTTGTTATTAAGGAAACAGAAATATAAACATTCCATTAAATGGCAAATTTTTTTATTATTATTATTTTCTTTTTGACAACACCATCACTGAAGTCTCAAGCATTTGGAAGTCCATAACTCCAGGACAGATGCTTCTTATTCATTTGTTTTTATTCCAAAAGCAAGGAGCAAGAAAGAGTAGGAGTGAGGAGAGACCACAGGATTGTTCCACCATCCATGGTTTCATCCATGGTGCTTACATATAAATACCAAATGTGGCCTCAGCACTTTACCATTTCTACTGCAGCAATCCTTACACCATTCATTTTTATTTTTCATACAAAGTAATCTTTCTCTCTCTTCTACAAAAAAAATAATAAATTATGAAGAGGAAAATAAAAAATACAATGAGATAGTTTAGATAGGTTTTAAAGAGAAAGTAGCAATTGAACACTATGTGAAAATGCAAATGTAATCTCTCTGTTCCAAATTAAACTAAAATACTTTATAGAAAAACCTGTAATCACTGATACAGAGTTGTCACTCAAAAGAATTAGTGCTTGCACAAAATTAATGTTGGCTACATGTATTTAGCCCCTTGATTACTTTATTCCAACTGATGTTTCAAACATTCCCATTAAAATATATTTTCTTTTTTTAAAGCTATTTTTAAAAAATATTTATTTTATTTATTTCCTTTGGTTGCCCTTGTTGTTTTATTGTTGTAGTTATTATTGTCATCGTTGTTGGATAGGACAGAGAGAAATGGAGAGAGGAGGGGAAGACAGAGAGGGGGAGAGAAAGACAGACACCTGCAGACCTGCTTCACCACTTGTGAAGAGACTCCCCTGCAGGTGGGGAGCCAGGGACTCGAACCAGGATCCTTATGCTGGTCCTTGAGCTTTGCGCCACCTCGCTTAACCCACTGCACTACCGCCTGACTCCCTAAAATATATTTTCTAAAAAAAAATGAAAAGTTCAGTTGGACTAGAGTTCTATTTATTGACTGTTAATTTTTTCCTAAGCTATTTTGTCAGTTAATTTCTTATTTGGACTTGTGACCAACTACTGTGAAAGGCTTTTGGAAAACTTCAAGATGACAGGACTTTGCAGAGCCCTCAAGGGATGTTTATAAAGTCCAGTGCATTTTGCTTGTAAACACAGAGCTCAGTTAGTTTGTTTGTTAAACTGTTAAATGAATTAACTAGAGGCTCAGTGAAAACACAAATCTTACAGCCATTTACTTTGGCTGGCTACTTCTCAGTTGATTTAATCTAATGTGATGAACAGACAGAAGGTATTCCACAAAAATCACTCAGTCTGGTTTTATGTCTCATCAAAATGAGTTTGAAATCCCAGACTGAATCAAGTTTATCGGAGATTTCCACAGTACCAGCTTTCTTGCTGCTCTCTGAAGCTAAGTTAAAGAAAATCACTTCAGCTGTTCCCTGGGCTAAGCACAGCATGTTATCAAGCAGGAAGCAGGTGAGCCATGATTCTAGAAAACTTGTTGATTTTTAGTATCTTTAACTAGTTGGTCAGGGGATCCAAGCAAGTCAGCTGTGAATCCCTTGCAATGTCTCTGGAGGTTGACCAGGGTTTATTTTCCTAGCTGGTTACAGGGGCCTAAGCCAACCACAGGGCTTTAATTTTTGGTCAGTTTCTTTTGTCTTCTTTTCCCTTCCCAAATACTGATGAGTCCTTGGGCAGTTCAGTTCAATACCCTATTGCTTCTGAGTTTAGACGTTTAGTGCCCAGAAATTCCCCCACCTCCCTGCCTCCAGCTATATCCTCTGCTGTGTCACTTAGCGACATGGTGCCCGTTGCCACTAAGTCTGGCTTCATAAGTCCTGAGAATCTCTGCCTCACTCTGTCTCTCCACTGACCACACGTGCTTGCACCCACCTGTGGCTTCATGGGTTTCTGAAGAAATCCAGGTGTAACTTTGTGAATTTTAAAGTGGTTTTCATTGATTATACAGTTGATTGAGTTGAAACAGGAGTACTTCATGGACATGCCACTGGAAGTCTACTGTGAACATACTTAATAGTGATTTTATTTAAAAAAAATTAGAATTAAAAAGCCTTAAGTTTTTATTCCAAGAAAAATACTTTAATGTGAATAATAACTGCTATAAAGCCTGTCTTTTTTTTTTTTGCTCTTGATTTTTTATTGTTGTGGTTATTATTATTATTGTTGTTGTTGTTGTAGGACAGAGAGAAATGGAAGAGAGGAGGGGAAGACAGAGAGGGGGAGAGAAAGACAGACACCTGCAGACCTGCTTCATCGCCTGTGAAGCAACTCCCCTGCAGGTGGGGAGCCAGGGGCTCGAACCGGGATCCTTATGCAGGTCCATGCGCTTCGCGCCACATGCCCTTAACCCGCTGTGCTACCGCCCGACTCCCAAAGCCGGTGTTTATAAACACAACATCTCTACTCACAACAAACATTGACTTCATGCAAAATTGAAACTTTTCTACCTCTAAGCCTTTGCATATGCAATTATTCCCAAATTAAGTGTTTTTCTCTTAATACAATTTTTGTTTTCTTTTTTCATAAACCTCCCTCCATCACTCCACTAACATTTAAAAAATAAGGCCGTTTACTGTTTTCTTTATACTTGTATTCTGCTCACATTTCAATATTGTTAATGTTCCTCTGCCCATTTACATTAACACCAGCTTGGAGTTCCATAAATATTTGTTGAAAGACCAACAGAAAGAACATAAATGATTTCGGTGACTATAATCATATCCTACCTTATTTTTCAATCAAAAGTGTAATTGTCTTACATTATCTTTTATAAGTTGATTGTCATGAATTACAAGCCACATGGCTTTGCTCAGCACCAAATGGTTAAGCTCCCTCCTGCACTCCTACCAGCTTCCTTGCAGACTCATGGCTCTGTTGTAGGCTCAATAGGAATTAAATTAGTTGCATGCTACATCTTGGGACATTCTCTCAAACGCTCTGCTCAGGAGAGCTGACATATTGTAGTGCCAGCCAGTCGATGAAACATATAGCTTCAAAATATGTGATCACATAATCAAAAGGGTTTCAGCTGAGATTTTGTAATTATATGAAAATCTCTTCAATGAAGCTGTTTGAGATTTAATTATTGGGCACTTTTCTTGAATTTTCCTCAGCAGTGGAACAGATTTTTGCAAAATTTCAAAGAAAAACAAAAACACAAACATGGAAAATTTGTGGATGCTTCTGCAAACCTTGATTGTGTGTGTGTGTGTGTATGTGTATGTGAATTGAAGTTCATGCTGAAGGTTGTCTTTTAAAGTCTTCCCAGGTCTTGCAAAATGGCTTTTGCTTATGTTTCACACAACACTGTAATTAAATGATGAAAACGCCTGCCAGGAACCATTTATAGGAGTTGCACAGTCTTCATTTTCATTTTTCATTTTCCATAATCTTTCCTAAGTGAAAATGGCAGTGATTCTACTTGTCTGGAGGTTGGGTATAATACTCTCTGGAGCATAATCCTTTAAGCCCTGCTTGTTACATTCCCCAAATGGCACATTGTTGCAGAAATAGTAGTGACTGAAGAACTCTGCTGAGAAGGATGTTCTGGAATAGATTTGATCATCATATCAATTCTGAAGGTTGTAGTAACCAGGAATAATCTCTCCCATGTAAGGGTATGAAAACAAAAGTAAAAGGCTGACTAATGGTTCCCAATTCATTGACTTCTATTTCCTTAGTGACCCCAACTATGAACATGTTTGGACCAGTTAAACATATTTCCAGTGAGAAGACAATAGAAGGTGAGATTCTCCTCTAGGCAGAAGCCCAGATGTTTTTGTTCCACATGACCTGGTTAAGCACAGCACTTTGAAGCAAGGGAGTGCTTTACATTTAAACAAACAAACAAAAATGCTTATTTGCAAATTTTGAATACTTTCTATATAAGAGCTTGATGATTCAAAGTCTAGGACAGTAAGTCACTGATACACAGTGTGCAACTCTGTTTCATTAAAATATTTTATTTATTTTAATTATTCTGTGGATAGAGACAGAGGAAATCTACAGGAAATAGGGAGATACGGAGGGAGAGAGAGAGAGTCACACCTGTAGCATTGCTTAACCCATTCCTGAAGTTTCCACTTTCAATAGGTGGGGACCAGGGCCTTGAACTCAGGTTTTTGTGCATGGAAACGTGTGTTTAACCAGGTGTGCCACCGCTTGGCCCAAAATGCGGGTAAACCCGGCTATGCCAGGAGTCAGGACAAGGGCATTGCCGAGGAGTGTGGTGTGCCAAGAGCATGTGCCCTTGCTGCCGAGCATGTAGGTTCTCACTACAGGGAGGGGAGGCGAGTAAGGATGGGAGGCTGACAGTGACCACCTGACAATACAAACTTCCAAAAACGTGCAGCTCTGATAATTCAGCTTCCCCATTGTAAATATTGTTTTTATGTTTTATTGCTGTTGCTTGTATTTTACTTGTCAACACGAGAGAGAGAGAGAGAGAGAGGGAGCATGTCATCATTCTAGCAAATGTGGTGCTGGGGATTGAGCCTAGGACACCATGCATACAAGCCTGGCTCTGAAGCACTGAGCACACTCTCGGTCACTCAACATTTGTGGATCTTTAGAAGCCTCACTGTATGCAATCAAACCCAGACAATATTGTTTTTTGGCCTGTCACTTTTGCTGGAGTGTCACCCGAGAGCATTATAACCTTTATGAGCTATGTCCTTTGCCACAAACCCCCTCACACATCTTTTCATAGGCTCTTTTCATGCTTCAGAATGGATCCTGACTTTCTTGGTCTTTGTCCTTAACATCAGTAAAAATAGCGTTAAATTATCTAAACTGTCACCTGTATTTCTCTCTTAGGACCCTCTTCTTAATTATAACCTCCAAAAATGTAACAGTCTTCCCCTCCTCACTTTTGAAAACATTGAGTAGATATTTTATAATTCATCATTTTTCACCTTAATTCTAGTAATTTGTGCTATACTTTAAACTTAAGATGTGAGAACATAGCAGAGACATAAAAATGTTCTTAGGTGAAGGAGGTGTCCCAGTGTTAGATACAGGGCCCAGATGACTCAGAGTCCAAATGGCTGAGGTTCCAAGTTCAATACCCAACACCACTATATGCCAGAGCTGAGTGGTGTTCTGGGCTCTCATACTCATGAAAATAAATAAGTTAATCATAATATATCCTCCAGGGTTATCGCTGGGGCTCAGTGCTTGCACTACAAATCCACTGCTCCTGGAGGCCACCCTTTCTCCCTTTGTTACTGTTGCTGTTATAACTGTTTATGTTGTTGCTGTTGATATTATTCTTGGATAGCACAGAGAGAAGTTTAGAGAGGAGGGAAAGACAGAAATGGTGAGAGAGACAGACATCTGTAGACGTGTTTCACCACTTGTCAAGCATGCCCCCCTGCAGGTGGGAACTGGGGGCTTGAACCAGGATCCTTTTGTAAGTTGCTTGTGCTTCGTAATATGTGTGCTTATAGGACCCAGTAAGCAAGCTACTGCCTGGCCTCCTAATTTTTTTCTTAAGACATATAATCTAGCTCAGAGTATGTAACTATTCACTGTACATGAATTCACTCAATCATAGCACAATTGTTGTAATTTTATTTTTTTGCATTTGAATTGATAACCAATAGTTCATGAAATGTCCTTTGGAAAGATGCTTTCTAGTAGAACTATTGTTTCACATTTTTTTAGATCACAGTTGGAATTACTTTATAATTCAGACTGGGGAAATTCTAGGGGAAAAATAAGGGAAAAAACCAGCAATAGTGATAATTGCAAGAGACTTCACACACATATTTTAGGAGCACCCTACCCACTGCATCACAATCTTGTCAGTTTCTAATTCATGTTTCATTTTCTACAGTGAAACATATTTTGTTGTTGTCTGTAGAGCTCAGGGTCTACTTTATCAGGTAAAAAGAGATAAACAGAGAGACAAAGGGAGAGAGAGAAAACCACCACCATAGAGAAACTTTCCCTGGTGTGTTAGGAATCTGGTGGAAAGTGTGGCCAAGAGGTTGATATCACCTTCCCAAGTCAACTGTATTATGGCCCCAAAGTTATACATTTTATTAAAGTTATTTGAAGTACATTCTTGTGGAACATTGCTATGAAGTATGCCATTTAAAGTATGCCATTTATTTCCCTTGACTCAATGTATAATAATTACCCAAAGCCCAAGTGAAGAGCGTCTGTCCTTTGGAGGCTTGATAGTTCCACAGTGCTTTATTTGTTTTACTTATGGGAAAATTAAACTAAGACAGTCGTTTATCCCATGCTGTCTGTGGAATATCTCTTGTCTTCTCTAACTCAACTTACACCCATGAATTTAGCTGGTATATTTATATCCTATATTTCAAATGTCTACATAAACCAATCTCACTTTGAAATATGAAAGTTCTCACACATCCTTTGATTTTCCTCCATGACATCATGGCTGTAGTAAATTAAGTTGATTCGATGATGAATCATAAGTAAATCTTATCTCACCAGTTGACTGCAATATGCAGGGGAATTAAAATATTCTCAGGAAAGACAATGAATCTATTTTGTAGTCTTGTCCATGAAAAACAACTCATGTCTGTGTCTTGTCCATATTTACAACAGCAAACAATGAATTAGTCATAAATTTCAAAGCACACAAGTCACTGTTCACCTGTTGGATTTCTTGAGTAATGAAAGCAACATCTTTATCTGCTGAGCCAGGAGTGAATCAACTTTATTAAAGTTACTGGAATCAGTAGACTCCAGACATCTACCTTCTTTTCTCAAAGCATATTGGTAGAGATAAATATTCCTATTTCTACATTTTTAAGCTTTATTTAGGAAAATTGAGAACACATACACTGGAGTGCACATGGGCAGTGGTAGAAAGGGAGAGGGAGAAGGAAAGGCAGAGCGGGGGGAGGTAGGGAGAGAGAGAGAGAGAGAGGAAGCATAAGAGGAATTTATTAACATGTTAAGACTCCCACCTTGGCAGGGAGAGAAATAACCACTTCCATCTTCTCAAAACAATAGTGTCTTGTTGACCTCTAGAAATCTGATACAGATTGACATACTAGGAAGGGCTTTGGCCAAGTCTAAAGTTTGCTTTTCTTTTTTTAAGTCTTTTTAAAAATATTTATTTATTTATTGTTGGATAGAGACAGAAGTTGAAAGGGGAGGGGAAGATAGAATGGGAGAGAGACAGAGAAACACCTGCAGCCCTGAAGTTACCACTGGCAGGTGGGGAACAGGAGCTTGAACCTGGGTCCTTGTGCACTGTATTGTGTGTGCTTAACCAGGTGTGCCACCGCCTGGGCCCCTAAAGATTGCTTTTTAAATAACTAATTAAAATTTTATAAATAATGAATTTGGGGTGGTCCAGGAGTTGGTGCAGTGGATAGAGCATTGGACTCTCAGGCATGAGGCCCTGGGTTCGATTCCCAGCATCACATATGCCAGAGTGATGTCTGGTTCTTTTTCTCTCTCTTCCTATCCCTCTCATTAATAAATAAATAAAATATTAAAAAAGAATGAATTTGAGCACCTTGATCTTTTAAAAAAATACTGTTATAATGTATTTATTTGGGGTACAAAGATAAATTAGAAGGGAAGGTGGAAGTGGAGGGGAAAGGGAAGGAAGGAGGGAGGAAAAAAGAGAGAGAGAGAGAGCGAGAGAGAGACTTGCAGTATTGTTTTACTATTCATGAAGTTTTCTCCTTGCAGGTGAGGACCAAGGGCTTGAACCTGGGTCCTTGTACAGTGTAATAATTACATTAAACCAGGTATATAGTCACCTGGCCCTGAGCACCATGATTTTTTTTAGCACAATGATCTTATTTACTCTTTTCAGTTATGGATTTAGCTGCAGCAGATGGAATAGCATATAGAGATTAAAGAGATAGATATTGGCTTTCATTTTCTTGTTTTCTCATCTGTGTTTCATCAAGTCCTGCACTCAATCAACTACACTACCACCCCAATTACAGTGTGATGCATTTAAATTTATCCACTCTCACATAAGTGAAGTCTTCCAAGGTGAGAGTTTTCCCAAGTAGGGATGATTATCTCTTCCCTTTCAATGAGGAGTGATGTGTCGGTTGATCATTTGTCAAAAGTAAGTCGGTTGCTTCTCCCTCTACTTCTTGTTTCAATTACTTGAACAAATTTTTCCCAATTTAGCTATTCTCATTGATCTTTCCTCGGTTGTTTTGCTTTATCATTTTGTTTGGTTGGACATGTGTTGGCTTTGAATGTCTGAATATCATCTCCCACCATGAAGATCTATACTTCATGGCTACACAACAGGTTGAACACAGCCTCCTGTGTGTGTCCTGGTCTATCTCGCAGGTAATTTCCAGTGTGTGACTGAAAGGAAAAAAAAAAATTCCTCTTTCGAGGTTTCAGACTTTATTTAAGACAGGAAACATCCAATTACTTCAGAGGAGCCATTCTATTTTACTGGTCTTGGGAAGAAAGCATAGATTTTCACAAATTCTTTTTTCCTTAGAGGCAATAATAACTTGTTTCTGTAGAATTGAACTGGAGGTCCTAGTTACTATTGAAAGATATGGGAGGAACTAATATTCAAGGTTAAATTAATGCTTTAACTTTGACTAATATGTCCCCAAAATTCTGTTAAGGACCTATAGTCATATTATAAGACTCCATAACTGTATATTATCAGAATTAGCAATATCTCTGAGTAGAAAATCATTATGCAATGCTAGTTTTCTTTAATATATAAAAGTAAAGATATATAATAAAGTGTATCTGTAATGGTACACTCTCTGAATATCTAGAAATTCTTAAAAAGTAAATAATTTTAGGAAAAATAATGCTATTCATAAATGCACATATATAGAAACATATATCATAGAAAGTACTCATTCAGGAGTTTGAAAACTCAGTTTTTCTTGGCAGAAACTAGGCTTTATACATTTGTGATCTACTATTGCCAGGCCAACTTTTTCATTCAAATAAAGACAGACAGACAGACAGACAGAAAGAGACAGATAAACTACGTCCCAGACATTCTTCCCCTTCCTGGTGCTTTGGCTCTCCCATGTGATGCTGGGGTTCAAACTTGGGCCCAGATGCATGGCAAGACTTGTACTTTCACATGTCAGCCATACAGCTATTTTGACAAGCAAGTATTGACAAAACAGTAGTCTCTACATGCAAAATAATTTTCCAAAGGAGTTTTTAAGAGAAATTTTAAAGTTGACTTTAGTTGGCTGAAAGTCTAACTAAAACCAGGGCACAAGACTAAGATGAGAAATAGTATAATAAATATTTGTGCTTGTGAGAGAGAACTCACAGTGCATGACTCATTAAGATACTATTCCAGTGACCTAACTCCAACTCTGTGGTGCAGATACAGAAACATAAATCAATATAACAAAAAAAGAGACTAGAGGCAGATTCACTAGAATAAGCATTTGATATATGAGCTTTCTATTCTGTTTCACTTAATACATTGAGTATTATCCAATAAATGATGACCAGATAATACATTATCCTTAATAGCAAATCCTGTAAAATGAAAGTAGACATCCACCTCACTCCAAATTTAGAAAAGAAAGTAAGAAGCTACTGTTATAGTTATGGAAAACAAAACATGTAACATTTAAAGGTTATGCAGGAAAAACTATTCTGAGATAAAAACATGGAAATATTTACTGAACTACAGAATAGAAAAGAAAAGTATTATTACTTGGACTGCATTGTAATTCAGAGATTTAACAGCAAAGAAGACATAAGAGATAAAAAAGCAAGACAAAAACTAGAAGAAACATTGAAATACACAAAATTCTGAAGTTTACTAATATGACAAGATTGAGAATTCCTAAATACAACAAGAGACACAAATTATAATGGCACAAATAAGCAATATCTAAAACAGACCATTCTCAATGGAGAAAACCCAAATACTTGGACGTGAAAGGACTGCCAATCTCTAATTACAGATCAAAAACATACTGTAGAAGCATCCTGGGATTTTGAAAATAACAAAATACTAATGCCTAAGAATCCCAGCATTGTTGAGAAGGAAGGCTACTGGGGATCACATCAAGCTGGTGGAACTTTAAATTAGTAATTTAAGCAATCTGGGACACAATTTGTCAGTCTTTAGTGAAGTTGTAATGCAGTGGTTGGTATACATCATAATGTAAATTTCAACCATGTGCACATGAAGATATATAAAGACCGGCATTGTCACCATGAATAAATAATCACAGTATAAATACAATAGTTATTTGTTTTAGACAGAGGCAGAGAGAGAGAGCGAGAGCGAGAGAGATCACAGCAAAGAAACTTACTCCAATGTGGTCAGAGCTAAGCTCAAACCGCCTAACCCCAAACTATTGCATTTTGAGTCAGTGCACTATACAGTAAATGGGCCATTTACTGACTCAAAGTGCAACAGTGCATTGACTCAAAATGCAATCGTTTGGAGTCAGGAGGTAGCACAGTGAGTTAAGTGCACGTGGCTCGAAGCACAAGGACCAGCAAAAGGATCCCAGTTCGAGCCCCCGGTTCCCCACCTGCAGGGGAGTCACTTCACAGGCAGTGAAGCAGGTCTGCAAGTGTTTATCTTTCTCTCCCCCTCTCTGTCTTCTCCTCCTCTCTCCATTTCTCTCTGTCCTATCCAACAACAACATCAATAACAGCAATAATAGCTACAATAACAATAAAAAAACAGTGAGGGCAACAAAAGGGAAATAAATAAATATATTTTAAAAATTTCTAAAAATGCAATAATTTTAAACCATATAGATTAACATTATAATATATGTAACACTGTTATAGTAATTATAACACTATAATTTAAGCATTCGAGATTAACTTCAAGAATAAAATGCAAAGACTTTGACCATGCTACAATGTTTGTTTATGCTATGACAACTTTAATGTAACTTGAAACTTGAAAAATGACTATGATGTTTAGGAATGCATATTTAGAAATAAAATGTGCAAATTTGCACTTCAATAGCCAATGTGAAGTTTATGAGCAAACTGGCTTCTTAGACTATTAGAGTTGTAAATAATATCAGAGTATAGACGGGTTCTATTTCTCCAAATAGAGTCCAGAGCAAACATGCAAACACTGAGAACTTTCGAAATTGAAGAGATGATAACCTCTGAACTTCAATGTTGAACTCCCTTTATTTCAGCCCAACAAGTCAATGATAGTCTGGAAGGACACCCATAAATGAAGCGCTAGGAGAGTGTAAAGGAAAAGGAAGACTTTCTGTTTTGTTTTTTTATGGTGAATGGCAGTTTGAATAACCAAGGGAATTTACTTCCAAAGTTTGTCTTGCATGAACACAGCTGAGTAGTTCTCTGTTTCTAAACTCTAAATTCAAAAGCTAATGTTGAGACTGACTGGGTCGAATCATGTTGACATGGCTTCAGCAAAATGTCTGATCTCATAGCTACATCCAGGGCAGTTTTTCAGGGAAGAAGAAGGAAAGCAGATCACACATTCCAGAACAAGGATGAAGCAAGAAGTGTAGATAGTCCAAATCCAGCTATGGAGTCAATAGGTGGTGTTCTTCTCTTGATTGACGTTCTGATTACACAGCTACTATTTCAAACCATGTCTCTTTGTGTTGAAATATACCCAACAAACAAGTTATCATCTTGACAGTGTTGCCCTCTCTGTCTTGAAGGAACAGATCAAAACAATGGTTTTGTAGGGTAGTAGAGTCCAGCAAACACTGAGTCCCAAAGGCAACCCTGGTGGTGAAAAAAAAATAATAATAGGGGGCCCTGGTGGTGGTACAGCTGGTTGAACGCACATGTTACCATGCATAGGGACCTGAGATCAAGGCTCCAGTCCCCACCTACAGGGGAGAAGCTTTGCAAGAGGATTTAGCTGCAGGAGTCCTTTGTATCTCCTCCTTTATAATATTATAGTACCTACCATAACTTAATATTATCACATAATTATACTGTCAATAAATAGTATTAATTACTACTGAGCAAAAGCTAAATAAATCATAGCATGTTATAAACACAGATGGATACAAAGTAATTAAGTCAAATACTTCATATGAAAGAAAATTTCATGATCGAGTTATTACAATGAACAAATATAATATTTCAATCTCATTTTTGAAAGAGGATACATGAAATAATGTGTTTAAACACATAGACAATTTTAAGACCACTGAATACATTTTAGAGTTGTTTACTTGAAGGCAGGATGTTGGGCATAGACTTGAACTTGAAAAGGATAAATATAGGTGAATTATTTTTATATTGCCTCCTCTGACAATTGAAATTCACTTAAATGTGATTTTAGTAAAATAAAAGTAAGCCCATTTGTACTAGTATTTGAATACATTTTTATCTGAGTCAACATATTTGTGGTATTTCCAAAATGTTAGCAGAAGTACTGTTCTTTTCTCCCATCTGTTAGGAAGCTATATTCATCAGTGAAATCTGTTGTTCCATAGAAAGTTTTAAGTTTATGTGCTCTCTGTTGATGAGGTTGCAAAAATAATAATGATAATAATAATGATGATGATAATAACTGTTAGGTACAAGTCTCTGAATTACACATCTTGTTTAGAAGTCTAGAGAGCCTCCTTTCTAATATTTATTCAAAACTCAGGCCAACTGAGCATTAATCATTCACTTCTATCTGTCCTGTGATGCTTCCACCTACACTGAATGAATTTTATTGTTGCCTCTGGAGGAATGGCTTAAAGTATAAATTACACTTCTCTACAAAAAAATCCCACAGTAATCTCCTTACCACTAGGGCAGCCACACTTTGAAGGCTTCATTTTTTACAAGACAATATTTGGTAATGAATACTATGGAAACACACATTTCCTACCTGTTAGCATTTAGATTTCACCCACTGAATTTATGGACCCTCCACTAAGCCAGGAACCCTTTTTTTCTTTTTTTTTTTTCTTTCTTTATTTACTTATCCTCTTTTATTGCCCTTTTTTATTGTTGTTCTTTTTTTATAACATTTTATTGTTGTTGTTGACCTTGTTTTTATTGTTATTGTTATTAATATCATCGTTGTTGAATAGGACAGAGAGAAATGGAGAGAGGAGGGGAAGACAGAGAGGGGGAGAGAAAGACAGACACCTGCAGATCTGCTTCACCACCTGTGAAGTGACTCCCCTGCAGGTGGGGAGCCAGGGGGCTCGAACCAGGATCCATATGGTGGTCCTTGCGCTTTGAACCCTTTTATCTGAACACTGAGACCTCAGCTCAGAAGAGAAAGGTGCTATTCTTGCCAGGGCAACGCTTTTCTGTGGGACTGCAAACAAGGCCTAGTAGACACGGGACAGTGAGACCCTGATTCTCTCTGTGCAGTGGGCTGTCAAACTGAGAAGAATGAGAACCTCTAGGTGAGTTTGGGAAGACACCGGAGGAAGACTCAAACCCGGGTCACACAGTAATCTGATGAAGCAGATTACTCTCTTTTATTTTTCTTTCTTTAATTTTGATAGGATAGAAAGAAATTGAGAGAGGAGGGGGAGATACGGAGAGAAGAGACTCACTTGTAAGGTTGCTTCATGCTCATGAAATCCCCACCCCAGCAGGAGGAAATGGAGGCTGGAACCCAGGTCCTTGAGCATGGTAATGTGTGTGCTTAACCAGTATGTCTCCACCCTACCCCTGAATCACCCTCTGAGTTATCTATTTTGCCTGCCCCTAAACTTATCTTTAAAGTTTAGTCTGACTTCCCTCTGAATTAGAATTTATTACAATAGCCCCACTTGCAAATAACAGTTAATTAGTAACATCTATTTCATAGTATTATAGCTTTGATAATTAATCATATCAGTCTAATTTTATTTCATCACTCAGTTAATAGAACTTCATAAACTACTCGAATTAAATTGTACACATGTAATTTTAGTTTTACTGACTTGAGCGATAAAGAAAGACAGACCAGAGCACTCCTCAACTCTGTTAAAGGGTGTTGCTGGGACTGGACCCTGCCACCCTCCTGGACTCTAGACATGAAAGTTTTTGTTTGCTCTTGGCATCTCCCTGACCCCAGATCTCAGCTCTGAAACAAAACAAAAAAATTTAGATGAGCACATAATAAATCCAAAATGCATTGGAACTTCTTCAGTTTACTAAATCCCTGTCATTTTACATTTCATGAAAGACATACTATGATATTCTTCGGTTATGTGACTGAAATAACATAAAGAGAAATCTGTACGTGCTGATATTTACAATAATATATAGATGTCAAGAAAAAAACCAGTTAACTTGGCACTTTGTATTTGGCTAGTTGTGTTTTGGTGAAATCACTTAATGCTTACATGATCCAATGTCTGTCAACAATTATAAGGCACTTGAACATTAAGTCTTAGCATAAGGAACAATCCATATTACTGGGCTCGTCTTTGGTTTTGGAGCCCTTTCAATAAATTCCAGTGGTTACCTCCCTAAAGCTCAACCAACTATTCCTTGACCCATTTATTTGCATATTAGATAAAGTAAATGTTGGTAATAATTCAGTGACATTTTAACATGGGACTCCAAACTTTGGATCCCTTTATTGTTGTTAAAAATAACTGTCACCCAACTCAGGGGTTGTGTGTTGGTACGCACAGCTGAGTGCTCTTACTACCATTAGTGAGTACCTGGCTTTGATTATTGCTCTCCTCCTGCGGGAGGAGGATTCACAAGCTGTGATACCAGCCTGGAGGCCGTCTCTCTCCCTCTCTCTCACACTTCCTCTCTCTCCCCTCTTCAATTTCATTCTGTATTATCAAATAAAATAGAAAAGAAAAAAGAAGGGAGTCAGGCGGTAGAGCAGGTTAAGCGCACGTGGCGCAAAGTGCAAAGACCGGCTTAAGGGTCCTGGTTCGAGCCCCCGGCTCCCCACCTGCAGGAAAGTTGCTTCACAGGTGGTAAAGCAGGTCTGCAGGTGTCTGTCTTTCTCTCCCTCTCTCTGTCTTTCCTTCCTCTCTCCATTTCTCTTTGCCTTATCCAACAACAATGGCATCAATAATAACTAAAACAATAAAAAAACAAGGGCAACAAAAGGGAATAAATAGATAAATATAAAGAAAAAGAAAAGAAAAAAAGACGACCTGGAACTGTGGATTTGTAATACTGGCACTGGGAACCAGCAATAACCCTAGTGGCAATAAAAAAGTAATAATTTATACCCCACCTATAGGGAGAGAGCAATACTGAAGGTGTTTCTCATTCTCAGTCTCCCCCTTCCCTCTCAATTTTTCTGCCTCTAGCAACAAAAGAAAAATAAAATTAAAATAAAGGAAACGTAGGCACCAGGAACTGTAGATTCATTGTGCAGATGTTGAGTCCCAGATAGGTGAAGACCCACTTCTACACGTATATGATGCATACATATATATATATATACAGACACACACATCTGTACACATGTAGTGCATTTATTTAGGAAAGGAACTGGCACTATCAAGTCTTGATTATGTGAAAAAAAAAAAAAGAATGCAACTTTAATTAATTGTACAAGTCACAGATTTGTCAGACATGGTAATTACAACACTGCAATTGCCCTTTCAGATGCTTCTTGTTCTGCAAAGGAGCTGCTGGTTATCCCAGAATGAAGTGTATTTATATGGAAATACAAATCTGCCTCCCTCATTACATCTGCATCCTTCCTGACCTTTTCTAATGCTGACATTTTAATCAAATCTCCTTAAACTGTGAATCGTTGAAGGTCAGTACCTGGAGAAATCAGGGGACTATTTATTGTGGGTGCATCTGATTTGTTGAATCTTCTGATCTTCTCTGTTTTATTGACTAGTAACACTCTGTAAATTACCTACTGCCTCGGACCCTGCTATTAACTGCCCATTCTCTGTTCTCCTTTCACCTTGCTAAAATAATCCTGGTCTTCATTTTGAATAGCACAACTGGAATATCCAGAGTTTTAAAACTGTCGGATGGGTGTTGTGTAATAGTGTGCTTGCCAATAAGATCAAAGAACAGAGTTTCTTCATCGTGAAGACTCTTGGGAAGTTTGAGAACCAACAGGTAAGTAGGGCTTTGTTGTTTTCCATTCTACAGAGGCTAATTTTCTGAATCAACTTCTCTGGGGCACAGTATGTCCAAACATTTGGTAATCCTATTTTTGGGTGGTTCCTCAGAGACGTTTTTGAGTGTAACTAACATTTTAATCACTAGAGTACAGAAACCTTAAGGACTACTACATGATATTGACAACAAACTTTGCCAAAGATTTAAGTCTATTAAAACATATTTTTTGCAGTTATTGAATACTGCACCCTTACCAAAGGGTGAACGAGAGAGAGAGAGAGAGAAACTTTGAGAAAAGCATAAGGAATAACATTTACAGTGTTAAACTGTGTTCAACCATGCCATTAGTTTATACGGTTTAGAAGAAAATCCAAAATACGGGAGCTTAGTTCAGATTCTCCTTGCTCAAGAAGCCATTTCATTAGGAAAGAAAAATTTCTCACAGCCATACTTTGGCTACCCCACAGATTTTGCACAGCATTGCAAACCAACGGGTCAGATCACTAATACATGTAGAATGAAAAGATTTTTAGTGAGAAGATAAGCACAGTCTGAACTCCGGCATCTCCATCAGATACAGAGAACGCTATTCACACAGAAATGTCATACTCACTCCGGAAAATACGGAAGTAGGCATCTTGTAAAGAAAAAAAAAAAAAAGAAAGAAAAGGTGAGAAGTGCTGTTTTCTCACTTCACTTCACTTCTCTTATTCTTTTTTTTAAATTTATTTTTTATTTAAGAAAGGATAAATTAACGAAACCATAGGATAGGAGGGGTACAACTCCACACAATTCCCACCACCAGATCTCCGTAACCCATCCTTTCCCCTGACAGCTTTCCCATTCTCTATCCCTCTGGGAGCATGGACCCAGGGTCACTGTGGGATGCAGAAGGTGGAAGGTCTGGCTTCTGTCATTGCTTCCCCGCTGAACATGGGCGTTGACTGGTCAGTCCATACTCCCAGTCTGCCTCTCTCTTTCCCTAGGCTTTGTATGTGAACTCTCTTTTCAGCCACCAGGTTCCAGATGCCATCAGGATGCCGGCCAGGCTTCCCTGGACTGAAGACCCCTCCAATGTGCCCTGGAGCTCCACTTTTCTTATTCTTATGTGTGATAGAGACTACAACTTAGGAATCACTGTTCCCATCACTGAAGATTTATCTGTGCAGGCCGACGTGAGAGAGAAGTTCTGCGACATAGATCCCAGTTCCTAAGGGGAGATAGAGTAAACTGTGTGTAGCTAGTAAGTCATATTGTGGGGCTTAACAATGGGTGAAGGTTTTATCAAGAAATTGCTAGCATAGTTCAGAGGCCAATCCAGATGGTAGTCAAGCACCAGGACAATAGAAAGGTTTCAAATTTACCAGAACTAGAGGCGGAATCGTGTTGACTTTCCACTTCTATCAACCTCACCAAAACCTCGCCACTTTTAGTAACGCAGGACATTTGTTTCTGAGAAAACAAAAATGTTTTTGTATCAAGATGTGGCACAAGCCTAAAAGCCCCCCAGTCATTAGATTTCAGGTAAATGAGCCAAGTCCTGGAGACTGTGCAAAATATTGTATGTAACTAATGCTGGCACATGCTGCGGAAAGTAGAAAAAGACGCTTGTGACTGTGCTTAGGCGTTCAGTGCGTGGGTAGCTCCTGGGTGAGTCTTCTCCTCAGCTGAGTAGGCGTAAATAAAATTCATACTCAACCACCTGACTTGGTGTGGAGTATTGTGATTTCTGTGTGGAGAATCCGATCTCATTACAATACAGGGAACTGCAATATGTGTGTTATGGATTTTTATTTCATTGAATCATTCCCAAGGGACACATGCTAGAGTTCAGAAAGACCCTCCAGTTTTATAACAGGAAAATGAAGAACACAGAGATAAATGATTTGCTGAAGTCAATACAGTGGAAATCTAGATTTCTAAGCACTGAGCACGCAGCAGAATGTCTGGGATATTAGCTATCTCTTCATAGCAGACAGAGGTAGGAAGATTTTTAGAACCTGCATCTGTTTATGTTCCACGTATTCTAACCTAAAATCTTATGAGCTGAGTACACTGTTAATTATCAAAAAGGAAATACATGTCAGGAAATTGAAACAATGGCCTGTGGATAGTTTGAAGTCAAGGGACTACATTTCAGGACCTTACTTTCAAATTTGCTTTGCATCTTTGGGCTGTGATAATAATTTTTTTTAAGACTTCTGTTTAAATATTTAGCTTGTATTTGTTGCTCTAGATATTTTCTATAGGACACATTTTAAATATTGAAATATTTATAGAGGAGTTTATATTTAGACTTAATGAGGAGTTTATAAATAGAACATTCTGTTTCATCTTTGACGCATGCATTCAATAGTTACAATATTTAATGGATTGACAGAGAACAAACAAACAAAAAAAACTTAATATTAGAAACTCAAACAGCCTTGGTAGTAGTGAACCCTGATTCATTCATGTGTTTGGTTTCAAGCATCTGGTCCCCACCTGCCTGGGGGGAGAGCTTTGGAGTAGTGCTGCAGGCATCTTTTCTTCTCCTTCCCTCTGATCTACCCCCTCCTCCAATTTCTTTCTGTCCTATCAAATAAAAGAAAAAACAGAAAAAAAATGAAAAAAAATGGCCCCAGGGACCAGTGGACTTGTGCAGGCACAGAGCTCCAGTGATAATCCTGGTTGCAAAAAGGGAATGAATTTCATTTATTTGGAGGTAGGACATACATAATACAATTACTATAAATAATATAATATAATGTAATACAATATATTTGGATAAATTCAAAGGAATATTAAATGTGTACATGAAAACAAATGATGTTAAAGCTTGCTTTTCTCAATTACAAATCAGTAGAAAACTCAAGTTCCCATATGGAGTTAATATGACCTCCATGTACACAGTGCTACATACATTATTTTCACAGACTGCGTACTATCAAATAATTTTATCGCATACATACCCAATCCTTTCCCTTCTTGTTGCTTATCATTTACACAGAATTGTCATATGGTAAGTATTCATGGCACTCAAATATGGTTCACATGCTTATCAATGACCTGGGAATTTCACTAAGTGGACCCGCCGTGTCAACACTGTGTACTGAACCTTTAAAATCACTGGACAATATGTACATCCTAACTAGAGCGTAGTTGAGTGAGTTGGTCTCCACTGTCAACTATTACTGAGTGAGGAGTATAAACCAGTTAAAAAGCACACTTTGGGGCTAGGTGGTGGTGCACCTGGTTGAGCACATGCGCTAATGTTCAAGGACCCAGTGTTAAGCCCCTGGTTCTCCCACCACCACCTGCAGGGGAAAACTACACAAGTGGAGAAGCAGGGCTTGCAGGTGTCTCTCTGTCTCTTTCCGTTTATTTCCCCTGGTCAATTTCTCTCTGTCTTTATCCAATTATAGGTAAACAAATATCATTTCAATGAGTTTCCTTTTTTTTTTTCCTTCCCTTTTTGCATTAGCTGGGGTCACCTCTGAGGTCATCTTTTTCATTTAGATAGAAAGACAGAAACAGACAGAGGGGAATGGAATCCCAACCCTGGGGCTTCTGCCATCGCTACTGTGACACTCATCTGGCTCTGGGGCTTGAACCTGGATCATATACATGTTAAAACAAGTACCTTATCCAGTGATCCATCCCTTTACAGTTTTTGTTTTCTGTGAGAGAGAACTAGAGCATGACTCTGGCAGCTGTATATCTGCACATCCAGGGATCAAAACTGGGTCTGTCTGAAAGTTTGATGCTTTAATCACTGCACCAACCTCTAGGCTTCTTCTTCTTCTTTTTATTTTATTTTATTTTATTTTTTTTGCCACCAAGGTCATTGCTGAGCTTGGTGCTAGCACTACAGATCTATCACTACCATGATTTTTCCTTTTGTAAATTACTTTTTTTAAAAATAAAGGATTGCTTTCCCTTCTTTAAAAAGTGATTTATTTATTAATTTTAATTGATAGGACAGATAGAAAGACAGACAGAGACACCTGCAGACCTAATTCATGGCTCATGAAGCTTTTCCCCTGCAGGTAGGGAGCAGGTGCTCGAACCCAGGCCCTTGATCATGGTAATATGTGTACTCAAATGGGTGTTTTTAATGGTGCTGTTATTTTAACCATATTTCTTGGAGATATTGGATTCTCTTTGCTTATATTTTGGAAATAATGGCCCCTACCAACTGTCAACATTATTTAGTTGATGCATGTATATATCCATGACTTATGTATTACAAAGATTTCTGACTTATTCATCTGGTTTTGTTCTAACACTTTAATTTTCACTCAAGTATGACATCAATTCTACACAACTATTGAGCATAGTTTATACACAAGGTTCATAGTAAGCGGATATATCAGTTGATCGCTATCTGATTCAAGGTTTGGAATCTCACTGCCAGACCTGATGCTTCTCACTTGTATCTTGGTACCAAGAAGCTGCATGCAGAGGGAGCTCCCTTATGCCTTTCCTGTCCTGGGTATTTGAGTCTCGAGAAACAATGAGCTCTGTGGTGTGACTGGCTGAAGCAGACCGGAGATGGCTAAGAGGTGGAGATCATGAATCCAAATACACCATTGTGCTCAGGGACAAGGCACTCGGGAATGTTAATCACCTGGCGTAGTGTGTCAAGCCAGAGGATGGAAACAGTGAGGCTACCATGGCCTATTCATGAGCTAGAGAACAGCTCTGCAGACCCGTGAGATGGACAGAGGTGAACGTGGGGCCAGCCCTGGCATCTCTGTGCCAGTGTGTGTTTATTGTCTAACTATCTGGCAGCCCATCTGCAGTTGGCAAGATGTCAGGAAAGGATACATAAATGCCCCAGCACTCCAGTCCTTTGCGAGCATCGCCGATTTAAAACACCTAAAGGAAAGATAAAAGAAAAAAAAAAAAACTCTAAGGGGAGTAACAGCAAGAAAGGACTGACCAGTTTGTTTCCCGTGATTGTCTCATGCCAAGCTGTCTGATCCCGTTCTCTGGGTCTTGCTGTGAAGCCAGCTGAGCACACACACAGCATCACCAGCTTCAGGGAAGGAAGGAATGGTTTGCTCTCTGCTAAGCACAGGCCACTGTGCAATCACTATGGAGAGAGGACACCACCTATTGTTGTTAATGAGTCTAGTCTTCGTGTCCTGGACACCTCTGTCAGAGAGGAGATCATTGTGCTGTAATAGCCACGGGAGCATTCTCAAAGTCTGCAAAAGGTAGCCCTTTGAAGGAGGCAGCGGAGAAAGGGAGGGAGGGGTGGCAAGTTATCAGAAACCCAACACTTACTGGGAGGTAATGGAGGCTGAGATTGCTCCCAAGTCATATGGACAGCAGACTAAACATATTGTATCTTCCTGGCATAGATCCGCTAGTGAAAAATGATTTCTGCTGTATTTCCAACCAAATTTTAGGGCATGTAGGGTCTGGGACTCCTGGATGGATGGAATGAGAATTCGAATAACTACATAGTGAGTGCATTGTATATACTACAATATCATCTTTATAGACTGCAGGTTCTGTCAGAAGCCCTTAAGAGCCAACCTTAAATACACTATAAAGGCCTGAGGTCACCTGTTTGAGTCCTGATGCCCCAATATGCCATAATGAAGTATTCCCCCCCCTTCTTTTTCTCCTTCTTCTTCTCCTTCTTCTTCTTCTACTTCTTCTTCTTCTTCTCCTTCTCCTCCTCCTCCTCCTCCTTCTTCTTTCTCTCTCTCTCACTCTCTCTCCCTTATTATTTCTTGCTCTCTTAAAAAATAAGTGCATATTTCTTGTAATTATGACTTTGGACAAATATTAGGAAAGAAAAAGAATGGGAAGGCTATAGATGATCATCAGAAATAAACATGAAGCCCCTCTCTCGAAATATGACTTCTTATTTAATATTATTTATTTAAGGAGAAAAAGCAGAGGACTCATCCGGCCATATTCAGAGCTGGGCTTCCACCCAAGGGCCTTGGGTTTGCAAAGCTCACTCTCTACAAGTGAACCACTTTCCAGCTACAGAAAACAACATTTCTAACCAATCAGCCCACAGTTTCCCTCAGCTCCAACAAGCGTCTATCCCAGAGGCACCTGTGTATGACTATGTGCACATTATGCCATACAAATCGACAAGCAGATGTTGAAACTGAGGTGGCAATGTCAAAGGAAATAGCATAAGAAGTCAAGGGGAGGGAGTTTCTCTTTATAAGTAGATTTCACATGTCACTTTTTATAAATTAGGACAGTATTATATATTAGGATACAGACAAACAAATGGATGGAAAAGAGCCCCCCAAAGGGACAAAGCTCAAATTGGAATTTGATTAATAACGAAGCTATAATTGCAGGGGAGTGGGGAAATCTGGTATTTGGAATGAATGCTACTCAGTCAATTGAGAGTCCACTAGGAAATAATAATTTGACTTATGTTAGTGTCAAAATTATGTTTGATATACCAAAATTATATCATTGAAAGAACATTTTCCATGGCACTCTATAAGTAGATACCTTTTTATGACCTGTGATAAGAAAAGTCTTCTTAAATAAAGAAACAAAATGACATCATTCATAATTAAAACCCTGGACATGATTTTCCACAGAAATTTTTTTTAATTGGGGGACCAGTGGTCTACAATTGACAGTAAAATACAAGAATTTGTACACTAGTAACATTTCCCAGTTTTCCACATAACAATTCAACCCCCACTAGGTCCTCCTCTGTCCTCATGTTCCAGAACCTGAACCATCCCCCACCCCAGAGTCTTTTACTTTGATGCACTAGACCAATTTTTTTTTTATTTGCCTTGGTGCTGGCACTGCAAATCCACTGCTCCTGGTGGTATTTTTTTTTTCATTTTATTGACTAGGAGAGAAATTGAGAGATGATGGGGAGACAGAGACATCTGCAGACCTATTTCACTGTGTCACCCCTGCTGGTGGGAAGTGGGGGGCTCAAACCTGAATCCTTGTGTGGGTCTTTGTGCTTCATACTACGTGTGTCTAACTGGGTGTGCCTGGCCCCCAAGAGCTGTTGTTTATAGAGACCCTGGAAAGAGCATCTTCCTTTAGAGCTGTTGTTGTTGGCCAAGAAACACATATATTGTGTTTGAAAAATCAAATATATATATTTAATTTTAAAGTCTGTCATTCTTCCCAGAACTTGACAACCAGTTGTTGGAGGAGGATTGGAAGCACACAGAGGGAATAAAGGGTCAATCCTGCCTGTGGGACAGTGTGACACCATCAGTCAGGTAGGGCTTCCAGATGCTTCCAGGTCTGTGTTGGGTGAGAGGAGTCAAGAACTGAGTGAAATGTAAGAGGAGTTCAGAAATAAACTCAAGGAGTTTTCTCAATTCTGAAGTGGAAAATAATAATAAAGAAGAGGAGGAGGATGAAAAGGAGGAGAAACAGAAATAAGAGGAGGAAGATAATAAAGAGAAGGAGAAGGGATGGAGGAAAGGAAAGAGGAGGCAGAAGAGGAGGAGTCTTTCCAAAAATCAGTCTGCATTTCATCTTTCCACTGTTACTGAGTTTGTCCTTGGTTTATGACAGTGGAATGCTATCCTCACATCCTAAAATTTGACATCATTAAAATCTAGTACCTTGGGAATTGGGTGGTAGCAGCAGGTTAAGCGCAGGTGGTGTAAAACACAAGGACCAGTGTAAGGATTCTGGTTCGAGCCCTCCGTCTCCCAACCTGAAGGGGAGTCACTTCATGGGTGGTGAAGCAGGTCTGCAGGTGTCTGTCTTTCTCTCCCCCTCTCTGTCTTCCCCTCCTCTCTCCATTTCTCTCTGTCCTATCCAACAACAACAACATAAATAATAACTACAACAATAAAAACAATAAGGACAACAAAAGGGAATGAATAAATAAATATATTTTTAAAAATCTAGTATCTTTTTGGGATTCCTCAGATGCACCAAGAGATTCCAGTCACACCCTAGATTACAGCGCTGAAGTCCAGGTTAAGATGATGTTTAGAGACTACTTATTAAGTAGGACACTCTCACTTCTTCTTCTAGCGTTTGCCCTTCTTCTGTAGCCAGTCAACAGAGTCAGGTTGAGCCTGATGTAAAGTTTCGAGACCTCCTTTGAATCTGGAGAGGTGGCAGTCGTTGACTATGTGAGTCATAGTCTGTCTGTAGCCGCAGGGGCAGTTCGGGTCGTCTCTGGCTCCCCAGCGATGGAACATAGCGGCGCACCAGCCATGGCCTGTTCCATAGCGATTGAGGAGGGCCCAATCATAACTTGCTAGGTCAAAGCCGGGTTGATGCTTGCAGGGGTCTGTGATGAGGTGTTTGATCTTGACCTCAGCTGACTGCCAACTCTGTTTCCAAGAGACTGGAACAGAGAAGTTCAGTGTAGGCATAGGGGACCAGATTGGGTGACGAGACGTCAAGCGTTGGACAGGGTGGGTGAAGATATCCGCGTATATTGGCAGTGGATGCATTGGATAGACTTTCCCATGGTGCATCTCGTGAGTACCCATTCATTGGGGAAACTGACAATCCTTCCTAGCCGACTGAATCCACATGGATTCCAGTCACTTTCAAAGCCAGCAACACTCTCACTGAAAGAATTTATCTGATGTCAATGGAGCAAGGTGAATTCTCCCTAAAAGTGAATCTTGTAAACACAAGAAGTTAATGACAAGTAGAAGTGACTTTTGGGGAACAGCAGTATTGTTCTGATGTGTGTGTGTGTGTGTGTGTGTGTGTGTGTGTGTGTGTGTGTGTGTGTGTTTCTCTCTTTACTAGCATTAGAACTTAGACTTCAGCATGTCTGTCTTCTGTAAGCAAACAGGGATAAAGGGGGATGTCAGGAAATTGTGAGGATGTGGTTGAGCTTGGCAGGGCTTGACCTGAGGAGTGCGTCTATCCTGTTAGTCTCTCTCTACTGAGAGGTTGAACAAGGAGGGACAGGAGTAACCCCAAAGATTTGCCTCGTCTTGTCAGACTCCCTGCCTCACAAAGCACCCTATATTCCTAATACTATGGACATTAGATAAAAAGAAAGGGGGAGATGTCAGGAAATTGTGAGGAGCCTCACAAAGCATTAAGCCAGCTCCCCCTACTCCACCCTGCATTCCTGATGCTGTGGCCTATCTGTATAATCATTGTTTTGCCTACAAGATTCCCACCCATTCCATTCCTTTGATCTGTCTTCTTTCTGCTCTCTGGACCTTAATAACAGTTGCTGGGGGAGGGCTACCATTTCCAGCCCCTCCCACCTTTCTCCACCCCTCTCCTAACCATGTATGGTATTGTCAAGCCACTCCCGTTTCTGTCTTGGCTCTTGGGTGTCCCAACCTGGAGGAGGGGGGTGTGCAGACCTAGAGGCTGACACCAGCCATTGTGGTTGGTGCCACATGGTTTAACCAGGTGTGCTCCTGCCCAACTCTGGGGCATTTGCATGAATAAAGATTTGAATTGCCTTGTTGCCTCAGTCTTCGTTCCTGTTCCTGGGTCATCTCTCTCTCCCATGAAGCTAGCAGGGGACTGCATTAGCAATGCTTAGCGTCTCACTCTTAAACCACATGGCACTCTCCATTAAAGGGGAAAAGACAGAATTCAAGTAGCCTCCCAGCTGTGAGGACCCATGTCTCATACCCTGCGTTGAAAAAGATGGACCTATTTAAAACCCAACATTGTTTTATAAGTCTTGCTATAGAAAATCATCGCTACACTATATATGTATTTAATTTGTCAAATGTGCTACCTTGCCAGAAACAAATCTAGTAAATACTCAGAGACATCTGGATTATTTAAATCTTCCATAAACTTCACAGGCACAAACAGCATTGACTTATTCACATTAGGATGTTAGACTGGGCATACGGGTAGTAGATATTGATCCCAAGTAAGTCAGACCTGTTTCCCTTCTCTTCTGCTCCTAACTACTGCTCCTTTGTAGATTAAAGGATATATTTTTGGTACTAAATGAAGACTCCATTTTAATCCATCTAATCATATCTTTAATGACATATAATTAGGACATCTGTTAAGGGTTCAGGATGTTACATTTTTCATTTGACTTTTCCCATTAAATTCGCATTCTGATTATTTCACACTTTTATTAAAAGCTTATTAGTAATGGGATATATATGTAATTCATACATATGCAACTTTCATCGTGTGCTTCCTAAGTGGTTTGAAAGATCTGGTTCTCTTTTTAGCTAACTGGGTTATTCTTATTAAGGATTTTTTATCTCCTATTCCCCTTTCTCAGAAGTCTCTAAATGAGAATGTCTCTGCAGAAGTTGTTATTAAGTGCATATAAAGAAATTGAGACTATTCTGTGATCAAAGTGATGAGGCTAGGAAAACACAGGTATCTGATGGCTTTTCTTTCTCTTTCAAAAATACTGTTCTGGAAGTCAGGTGGTAGTGCAGTGGGTTATGCGCACATGGCGCGAAGCCCAATAACTGGTGTAAGGATCTTGGCTTGAGCCCCCGGCTCGGCCTACAGGGGAGTCACTTCAGAAACGGTGAAGCAGGTCTGTAGGTGTCTATCTTTCTCTCCCCCTCTCTGTCTTCCCTCATTTCTCCTTTTCTCTCTGTCCTATCCAACAAGGATGACAACAACAACAGCAATAATAACTACAACAATAAAAAACAACAAGGGCAACAAAAGGGAAAATAAATAATAAATAAATATAAAAAATAAAATAAAAATACTGTTCTGCATCAGTAATAGAATTTTGAAATATGCTTCTAGATAAAACACACACCCAAAACCCAAAAACTGAAGACCATTTTTATCTCCAATGTGTAAAGTCTATAGGACCCAGTGTCTCAATAGTCATGATGGAGTTGTCAGAGCTCATAGAAGAATCTCTAAGATATTGGATGTGTTTCAGTTCTTAAGAGTGGTTTTCTGTAGTTTATTTTTATAAATTGAAAGAAATTAAATATAAGTTCTAATTTTTTACATATGAAATTACCATACTGATAGTTTAAGTTCAAATGTTAGGAAAGCAACTAATTTATTATGGCCACTGATTTCTCATGCCCTTCAGATTAATAGCACAGAATTATCATTCAATCCTACATTTCCAGCTTCTGTATAACTCTGTGAACACAGAATTGCAGTGAAAATTATACAAGATGCATCTTGAAGTATCTGTGGAATATTCCTGTGTAAAATAAATGACCATATTTCTGAGAATTAAAATCCAGAGACCATAGTGGGAAACAGGAAGCTGACATTTGAATATAAACTACTCATAACAGTTAGGAAAAAAAAGTAATTTAAAAATAATGACTTTGGCTGAACTAAACAATATATACCTTAAAAACTTTTTTTTTAATTAGGAAAAAGGACCAGTAAATAGAAAAAAAACAAAGTCTTGCACATGAGCCAGGTTTGAGCCCAGCCCCTAGACATGGATGGAAACTTTGGCACTGGGATTTCTTTCACTTCTTTATATAAATGTTTTTTTAAAAAATAAGAGAAAATGCGATTTTTTTCATTTGTAGTTTTACTAGTAATACTGCTTTCTTGTGGAAGGACATTCAAAGTAGTTAATTTTTTAAAATTTTTTTGTGATTACAAATTGATAGGAGTGTACATAAACACCATTCCCACCACCAAAAGACGGTGTCCCATCCCATCCACCACCATTCTTCCTGCCCCTGGAAGCTGAGCATCTACCTTCACCCTCACCCCGGGGTTTTTACTTTGGTGTCCTACTCCAAATTCAGTCAAATCCTGCTTTTAGACTTTTAGTTTCCCTTTCTTTTTTTCTTTTTTAAACTTCTGTTTATGAGTGGGATCATACCATATTCATCTTTATGTTTCTGACTTAATGTATTAAAAAGAGCCTTTATTTCCCCCGGTCCTGAAACCTTAGGGTGGGGTGCACTTTCCTGCATGCTTCTCTCAATTCATACCAAATAATATTGCATCCGCCTATCCCAACCTAATCAATGTAAGGAGTGCCACCTCAGCATGCTTCACTTCAGACTTTGTCCAGAGACTACAGGTGTGGAATGACAACGCTTCAGCTTCATTACTTGGGTGATACCTTTCCTTTCATAGTATTCTCTAATTCCATCCGAGGTGGATCACTTTCTAACAAAGCCTAGATATAGACCAGGTCCCCTGAGATAGAGCATATGTTCACATGTATCCATAAATTAGGGCAAAATATATACCTGAAAGCAAAAGTACACAATAGTCTGCAGTAAGTACCCCCCCCAACACTTCATCTACTTGATTCCAGCCTTTAGGTTCATAATTGTTCAACAATTTGTTTGGCTTTGTATGTTAACTTTCTTTTCAGCTACCAGGTTCCAGATGCCAGTATGATGCTGACCAGACTTCCCTGGACAGACGACCCCACCAATATGTCCTGGAGCTCCGCTTCCCCAGAGACCCACCCTACCCTAGTAGAAAGAGAGAGGCAGGCTGGGAGTATGGATCCACCCATCAACACCCATGTTCAGCGGGGAAGCAATGACAGAAGCCAGACCTTCCACCTTCTGCATCCCACAATGACCCTGGGTCCATACTCCCAGAGGGATAAAGAATAGGAAAGCTATCAGGGGAGGAGATGGGATATAGAGGTCTGGCGGTGGGAATTGTGTGGAGTTGTACCCTTCCTATCCTAAGGATTTGTTAATGTCTCCTTTTTTAAATAAATAAATTGACTAAAATAATTTGAATGCAAGTTTAATTTAGATCAGATGAAGTGAAGATGATGTATAAACACATTTCAAATTTATGATTGGCAACATTGGCTATAGTCTACTGGACACTCTTGCAGTGGAAATGTGGTAGCTATTTCCACTCTCCCTGAAACAACCACTGAAATGGAATGGGAATGAAAGAATGGCTGTTTCAATTTGGGGACTGGATTGGCAGCTCCTTTCCGGGTGTCTTGATTCAAGGAATGATCTGGAAGAAGCATGACTGTTGTAAAAGAGAAATCTTGAGAAGTCACCAGACACAGAGGGCAAGTTGAGGGAGTGAGGAATCCCTGAGCCCAGTCTTCACCTACTAAAACAGAGGCCTGGGGCCAGGATATGATGCACCTAGTTAAGCACTAACATCACAGTGTACAAGGACCCAGGTTCAAACCCCTAGTCCTCACCTGCAGGAGAAAGCTTTGCAAATGGTGAAACCGGGCTGCAGATGCCTCTCTATCTCTCTCTATCTCTATCTCCCACTCCCCTCTCAATCTATCTCTGTCTCTTTCCAGAAAAAATAAATAAGTAAATAAATAGATAAGTAAATAAAGCACAGACTTGTGAGTGAAGTTCTGATTCAAGCTCCTCCACCACCAGCTTCTGCTTTTGGTCCCTCACCCTCATCCAGAGGGAGAGAATAATTGCCAAGGCCTGAATGTCAGATACAGAGTACCACAGGATTTACTAGAAGATTGATATTTTAACTTCCTCCCCCAATTGAAGACAATCTACTATGTGGTAACATCTACTACAATAACGGAAACAAACTACTTTTTTATTTCTTTATTGGGGAATTAATGTTTTACATTCAACAGTACATATAATAGTTTGTACATGCATAACATTTCCCACTTTTTCATATAACAATACAGTCCCCACTAGGTCCTCTGTCATCCTTCTTGGACCTGTATTCTCCTCACCCACCCACCCCATAGTCTTTTACTTTGGTGCAATACGCCAATTCCAGTTCAGGTTCTACTTGTGTTTTCTTTTCTGATCTTGTTTTTAAACTTCTGCCTGAGAGTGAGATCATCCCATATTCATCCTTCTGTTTCTGACTTATTTCACTTAACATGAATTTTTCAAGATCCATCTAAGATCGGCTGAAAGCAGTGAAGTCACCATGTTTTATAGCTGATTAGTATATACATATATATATATATATATATATATATATATATATATATATATATATACACACACACACACACACACACACACACACACACACACACACAACTTGCTCAACCACTCATTTTTGTTGGACACCTGTGTTGTTTCCAGGTTTTGGCTATTACAAATTGTGCTGCTAAGAACATAGGTGTACAAAGATCTTTTTGGATGGATGTGTTGTGTTCCTTAGGATATATCCCCAGGAGAGGAATTGCAGGATCATAGGGTAGGTCCATTTCTAGCCTTCTGAGAGTTCTCCAGACTGTTCTCCACAGAAGTTGGACCAATTAACATTCCCACCAGCAGTGCAGGAGGGTTCCTTTGACCCCACACCCTCTCCAGCATTTGCTGCTGTTCCCTTTTCTGATGTATGACATTCTCACAGGAGTGAAGTGCTATCTCATTGTTGTCTTTATTTGCATTTCTCTGGCAATCAGAGACCTGGAGCATTTTTTCATGTGTTTCTCAGACTTTTGGATCTCTTCTGTGGTGAATATTCTTTCCATGTCCTCAATAAAGTCTATTTTAATAAATTTTGACACACACACACATACTTTAAAATGAAGTGTTGTATATGAGCAAAATCATCTGCACTTGTCATTCTCTTGCCAGTTGATGTTTAATTAGCACAGTCCACTACAGAAGCAAAGTAAGTAGAAAGATGGGGTTAAACATAAATAAACCAGGACTTAAACTGGCAGACCTGGAGTGCACGAGTAGGACGAATGTTAGCTGGTTTAAGGGACAATGATAGAAGGAGAAAGAGATAGAATGAACTACATTGGAGGGAGAGTGTACTTGAGTAGAATGAGGTGAACACGGACTGGGTGGTGGTGTGCCCTGCTGAGGGTACATGTTACAATGCATGAGGATCCAGGTTCAAGCCCTCAGTGCCCACCTGCAGATGGAGAGCTTTGTGAGTGGTGAGACAGTGCTGCATCTGTCTCTTTTCCTCTCAATCACTCCCTTCCCTCGCAATTTCTAGCTGTCTCTATTCAATAAATAAATAAAGATAATAAAAAAAAACTTTAGAAAAGAATGAGGTGAACTAACACATATTTGTGGAGATGTGAAAATATACTGTTGGGAAAAAAAATTTTGTAAAATATCATTTCCTCAATACAAAGAAGATATTCCTTGAAAAAAAAAAAAAGAGAGATTTAAAGGGTAATCACTGAAAGAATAAAATAATCCTTTTTGTTAATTTGTATTCAGATTTCTAACAAAAAAATCCAAAGTGAATGTTTTCTTTCTTTCTTCCTTCTTTTCTTCTATTCCTTCCTTCTGTTCTTTTCTAAAGATTTGATTTGTTTATCAATGGGAAAGATAGAAGAACAGAGGGAAAGAACCAGACATCACTCTGGTACATGTGTTGCCAGGGATCGAAGTCCAGAGCTCATGCTTGAGAACCCAATCCTCCACCCACTGCACCAAGTCCTGGACCACTCTTCTTTTCTTTTAGATAGAGACCTAGAAGCAGAGCGAGAGAGTAAAAGACCCACAGGAGCAAAGCTTGCATCATGAAGCAATGTCGCCAGGGCGGATTAAAACCTGGGTCATACACGTGGCAGAGCAGCGCACCCTCCAAGTGAGCTGTTGATAATTCATTGCATTAGCAAGGATTTTCATATAACTTAGCAGCTATGAATTTACAAACACCCTTCCAGCAAATGCTGGATTCTTATCCCTGGGTGGATAGTACCACTGAGGACTGGACTTAAAAAAAAAAAAATATATATATATATATATGAGGGGTCGGGCTGTAGCGCAACGGCTTAAGCGCACGTAGCCCAAAGCGCAAGGACTGGCTTAAGGATCCCGGTTCGAGCCCCCGGCTCCCCCCCTGCAGGGGAGTAGCTTCACAAGAGGTGAAGCAGGTCTGCAGGTGTCTGTCTTTCTCTCCCCCTCTCTGTCTTCCTCTCCTCTCTCGATTTCTCTCTGTCCTATCCAGCAACGAACAACATCAACAACAACATCAATAATAACCACAGCAAGGCAACAACAACAAGGGCAAATGGGGGAAAAATGGCCTCCAGGAGCAGTGGATTCATGGTGCAGGCACTGAGCCCCAGCAATAACCCTAGAGGCAAAAAGAAGCATATATATATATATATATATATATATATATATATATATATATATATATCCCGACTTAAAGTACATTTTAATTATTTATATTATATTATTGAAGAAGCTTCTGGCTTCTGATTCCAAACTTCTCTGACCCACAGGCTAGAGGGTTGTCTTTTCACATGAGACCACTCATAACTCTGATGTCTGGCTGCTGCCCTGAGGGTGCAGAGACTGTGCATGGGATAAGTGGAATAAAATCAACATCTTATGGCATCACAAGAATGTGCCTGGCATTCTGGCAGGATAATGGACGTTTTTAATTCCTGACCTTGGATGTTTCCCCCTTAGAAATAAATTCTGATATTTATCTACGTGAGGTATAACCACCTAATACTTGTGTCTGGGCATTTTTTCCTGATGTATGTTTTCATCTTTCTCATTACTTATCGATGTAATGCATAATTTTGCAAATAAGAACTTAAGGGAAGTTGGAGATGGGATCACACACTGGACTGTAACCCAACTCAGGGTGCCATTGTGTGTCCTCTAGACTTCTTCAGATTAAACTGCCTGATGACTGATGTTATTTTCTCTCAATTTCAAGAACCAACGGGCCTCAGAGTCCTGGCACCTGACTAAGATTCTCTGCCCGTGTGTATGACTATTCCTATATTAGTGACCCAGGCTATGTGTGCCAACAATTAGTCTCTGCAGTAGAGATGCTTTTCTCTATTGAAAAATGACAACCGATCAAAATCTCTCTGAGGGGTGGAACATGGAGATGCATCTAAAGAAACTCCAGTAGGCAGAAGTTATAGAGAGCATTACATAGTATTTCTCAGCCAGAGAATAGCATAGAACATTACAGAGTATTTCTCAGCCATAGAATGGCATAGAGCGTTACAGAGTATTTCTCAGCCAGAGAATGGCATAGAGCGTTACAGAGTATTTCTCAGCCAGAGAATGGCATAGAGCATCACAGAGTATTTCTCAGCCAGAGAATGGCATAGAGCATTACAGAGTATTTCTCAGCCAGAGAAAGGCATAGAGTGTTACAGAGTATTTCTCAGCCAGAGAATGGCATAGAGCGTTACAGAGTATTTCTCAGCCAGAGAATGGTATAGAGCATTACAGAGTATTTCTCAGCCATAGAATGGCGTAGAGCGTTACAGAGTATTTCTCAGCCAGAGGATGGCATAGAGCGTTACAGAGTATTTCTCAGCCAGAGAAAGGCATAGAGCATTACAGAGTATTTCTCAGCCAGAGAAAGGCATAGAGCGTTACAGAGTATTTCTCAGCCAGAGAAAGGCATAGAGCGTTACAGAGTATTTCTCAGCCAGAGAAAGGCATAGAGCGTTACAGAGTATTTCTCAGCCAGAGAATGACATAGTATTCCAAGATAAATGAAACACTTCAGAAAATTAATGGCACCTAATAAATTTTAAAGACATTCCAAGAACTGATATATTTCAAGTTGACAGATTATTCCTTATAAAATGGAGAAATTAGTGAACATATAAGCAAAGGCATGTCTCCTCTAAGCATCCTTAGGCATACATGTGACTAAAGAATTATTTTAGAGGTGCAATCATGATAACAATGCTCATTACGAACTGAAAATTACAATAATTGTTGAAGTGACACAAGGAATGCTAAAACATTCACATAAATTTGTTTTATGAGATTATAAAACAGTTGGTTTTTTTTTTTTTAAGTAACAGCTAAAAGGACAGAGGCTGATTGGGGCTTTTAGAAACTTCCATAGTGCCAAGACAAAAAATTGCAATTTGTAAATGCCAAGGGATATGTCCTTTAAAAGTTAAGATGTATTAGTAACTCGGTACTCAACATGGGGTTTAATTGACAGTAGATGTTTTGTTAAGTCCCAGAACCTAGACACCAGCACATCAAGCAAAATGCAAGAGCTGAGATGCTGACACGCTGATTGGCATTTTCAGTAGAACCTATGCTCGTAAAATGGAAACAAGAGCATTTAGAGTTTATTTATTTATTTACTTATTTATTTCCCCATTATTCAGAGTTTAGAAAGGAGTAAACAGTGAAGACAGCAGCAGGAAGGATATCTGTTTATACACACACAGGAGCAGTAACTTGCATGAATAGCGCATCTGTTTTGGCATGGACTGATCCCAGGTTCAAACCCAGCCCCTAGTGCACTGGGGAAAGTTCAGTGCTAGAGTGTCTTTCCTCCTCTCTGTCTCTAGGTCTCTCCCTTGCACTTTCTATGAGAAAAAGTCAACACAGGGTATCGTTGTCCAAGTGATGAGAAGAGGCGGGGAGTTATGGAGAGTTACATGGCTTGAGAGCCAATTTGAATACAGAAAAGGCAATGGAAAGTGACTAGACCAGAAAAACTCACTGAGGGAGTTGGGCGGTAGCACAGCGGGTTAAGCACACGTGATGCAAAGCCCAAGGACGAGCTTAAGGATTCCTGTTCAACCCCCTGGCTGGCTCCCCACCTGCAGGGGAGTCGCTTCACAAGCGGTGAAGAAGGTCTGCAGGTGTCTGTCTTTCTATCCCCCTCTCTGTCTTCCCCTCCTCTCTCCATTTCTCTCTGTCCTATCTAACAACGACGATATCAATAACAACAACCATAACTACAACAACAATGAAAAACAACAAGGGCAACAAAAGGGAAAATAAATAAATAAATAAATATTTAAAAAAGAAAAAGAAAAACACACTGAAAGCTTCGTGGCTAATGATCTGAAGTTGAGACACTTCAGGTCCCAGACTCACAAATGGTCACAAACTAAGGCAGGTGTGTCAAATCTACAGGGACAGAAAGTAGATGGATGGCTTCCTGGGGCTGGGGTGAAAAATGAGTACTAGCAGCAAAAGAAAGATTTCCTGAAATGGTGACAGTGTTCTTAAACTGCACGGTGGCTGTGGTGGCTCAGTTTACAGTGGCTACATTATACACTTTAAAACAGTGACTTTGATAGTGTGAAGGTCACTTCTTTATAATTCCATTTTTAAGTAAGTTATTTATGAAGAAAAATGTACATACTAAGAAATATGGGTGCAGTTTCGAAAAGTGGTGATAAAAGAATTAATAAGAAAAGCACCCAGATAAAAGCTACAATGACTTCCAGATAAAAACTAATTCAGAATATATGAATAAAAGGAAATAAGATGAAGCTATGGACCAATTTCTGTTTGAACTATTCAAAATTAGGTATGATTGTGAGAAAATAAGAATGTGAGAAAAATTTAAATCAAGAGTATAAATATTAAAATTACATATTAAGTATGTAGATTTAGAACCATCATAGATTTGTTACATTGATTAATTCAAATAAAAGACAAAAAAATGTGGGACTTGATTTTAAAGACAGTGAAATGAAAGACAACATTTATATATTTACTTATTGGATAAACACAGAAATAAACTGAAAGAGAAGAGGGAGATAGAAAGGGAGAGAAAAAGAGAGACTCCTGCAGACCTGTGTCACCACTTATGAAGCTTTCCCCTGGCAGGTGTGGAAAAAACAAATACTTTTGGAATTGATTTTAAAAGTATATTTATACTAAATATGTACAACTTTTTTAAAAGAGTGAAAGGTGTCAGGCAGCCCCCTGCTCCATGCTCCATTGCTGCCACTATGGCCTATTTACATAATCACCCTTTTGCCTGATCCATCTTCTTTCTACCTTGAGACCCGCGCTGCCTGCAGGGTACATTAATCCCACCAGTTAAAACCCTAGCAACCATTGCTATGGAAGCTTTCTACCTTCCCACTCTTTCTTTTCTCCACCCCCTTTCCCAGTCATCTCCATTCCCAACTTACCACTTCCAGTTTTTCCCTATAAAGCCTACTTCTGTTCCCGGTTTCACTCTCTTCTTCTCTCTTCCTCTTTTCTCTCCTGTGTCCCGACCTGGAGAAGGGCTGGCATAAAGAGCGGGAGGTGGCCACTGTGGTTTGGCGCCATGTGGCCTAACCCGCTGTGCTCACACCCGACGCTGGAGCTCCCACATGAATAAAGAATTGTTTTACCACTCCGCCACCAGTTCCTGGTCTCTCTCACATGAAGCTAGCCCGGCAAAAAGAATGAATGTCAAAGTTGGAATAATAAGCATAAAGGATTCAGTTCAGTTCATGTTTTTCATTAGTGAGACCTTGGTTTGGTCCTTGGCACCACTGTGGCAGAGAAGAGCCTGATAGCCTCTCATAACAAAAAGAAATGTCTGGGAGAGCTCA
The DNA here is from genome assembly GCF_950295315.1 of Erinaceus europaeus. Classification (NCBI taxonomy): domain Eukaryota; kingdom Metazoa; phylum Chordata; class Mammalia; order Eulipotyphla; family Erinaceidae; genus Erinaceus; species Erinaceus europaeus. The sequence continues at coordinate 87,628,877 of NC_080176.1, forward strand.
AGGGATGATGCAGTCATACTAAGTTTTTTTTCTTCTCTTACTGATTTCTCTTTCTCTCCAAATAGAATAATAATCAAAAAATAAAAGTGCCCATCTTTATGGAAAAGACATTTGATAAAATAATATATATATATATATATATATGCTGGAATCATAAATTCACCCAGTCATTTTTATCAATGAGTATTTTTTGAATATCAGTATATATCAGAAGATTCCGGGTGCATCTGGGTGACAAGTCTAGCAGATGGAGACTTGTCTCAAGTGGCCTCCCCCAGGGCTCTGTTCTGGCTCCTACGCTATTTAATATTTACATCAATGACCTCCCAGAAACTTCTTCAAGGAAGTTCATCTATGCTGATGACATCTGCTGTGCAACTCAGGCATCAAAGTTCGACATTCTCGAGGAAACACTCATGAAAGACATGTCTCTGATATCTGATTACTGTAAAAAATGGCTACTAATCCCTAGCACTGCAAAAACGGTATCATCTGTTTTCCATCTACACCATGCCTTGGCCTCGCGTGAGCTTAATGTGCAGCTTGGCGATACGAGAATCCAGCATGAAGCCCAGCCAGTCTATCTTGGCGTTACTCTCGATCACACTCTGTCATTTCACGAACATCTCATAAAAACTGCAGCAAAGGTGGGCGCGAGGAATCACATCATTGCAAGACTGGCCAGCTCCTCATGGGGCGCGAGCGCTTCCACACTACGATCATGGGATCATCATCTCTGGCATTCTGCTATTCCACTGCAGAATACTGTGCCCCAGTATGGTTCCGTAGCCCCCATGTCCACTTGGTAGATTCCAAATTATATTCCTCCATGAGGATAATTTCCGGAACTATCCGTTCCACCCCGGTTCCATGGCTGCCAGTTCTTAGCAACATCGCCCCGCCAGATATTCGTCGGGATGCGGCATCATCTAAGTTCATTTCCCACGTCTATGCTCGACCGGACCTGCTAATATACGCGGATATCTTCGCCCATCCTGTCCAACACTTGACATCTCATCACCCAATCTGGTCCCCTACGCCTACACTGAACTTCTCTGTTCCAGACTCTTGGAAACAGAGTTGGCAGTCAGCTGAGGTAAAGAACAAACACCTCATCACAGACCCCTGCAAGCGTCAACCCAGCTTTGACCTAGCACGTTATGATTGGGCCCTCCTCAATCGCTATCGAACAGGCCATGGCCGGTGCGCCGCTATGTTCCATCGCTGGGGAGCCAGAGATGACCCGAACTGCCCCTGCGGCTCCAGACAGACTATGACCCACATAGTCAACGACTGCCACCTCTCCAGATTCAAAGGAGGTCTCGAAACTTTACATCAGGCTCAACCTGACGCTGTTGACTGGCTACGGAAGAAGGGCAAATGCTAGAAGAAGAAGAAGTATATTTGCTTTTGTTTATATGCTTGGCTCAAGGAATTCTGCTATCTGGGAGTCTTTCATATAGAAATAGACAAAAAAAAAAAAAGAGTGACTTACCAACTATTTATAATAGCTCAATGTTTGAAAATCAGACATTATCTAAAATGTCTTGTCACAAGTGGTGAGTTTATTTGCATCTGAAATTGTTTAAAAGTTGAAGCTAATTCTCCAAAACAGATAAGAAAATATTACTGCAATTTATTATTGAAGTAGCAGGAAAGGGTATAAAGCATATTTACTTCTCCGAAGGAATTGTGAGTGTTAAATATATATAAAATTTGGAATATTGTCCAGTTGGTTGTTAAGAGTTCTTATTTGAAAGTAATACTGAGAGTAATTATACCACGTACCTGGTGGTTATAAATAAAACACTTTTTTTGTTTTTATTACTAGAGATTCACTGCTCCAAGTTGACTTTTTCAGATAGAGACAGAGGGTGAGAGGGAATGACCCACATAATTTCTGCTATCAACAAAGAGAACATTAGTTGACGTGCTGTTCACGACATGGGCATTGGGGGGATCCGTTTGTCCATTTACAATTGTCTGTGATTTGTGGGGAATTCAATTTCTATCATAACACAAGAGGAGGTGAAGCACAGAGGTAGGGTTATGCGCGTGTTTGGATTTGCAGTTAGACATAGTTTTCCCCGACGGGCTGTAGGAAACAGAGGGGTGGGGATGGGGACAGAAAAGAGGCTCTAAACTTCAGTTTTGAGATTTGCAGTCTGATGCTTCCATTCAGTCATCTTACCAGAATTAGGAAGCCCTAGGTTTAAAACTGCATCTTCGTGATCCCCCCTTTTTTTTAATATTTATTTATTTTCCCTTTTGTTGCCCTTGTTCCTTTTTATTGTTATTATTATTGTTGTCATCATTGTTGGATAGGACAGAGAGAAATGGAGAGGGAAGGGGAAGACAGAGAGGGGAAGAGAAAGACAGACACCTGCAGACATGCTTCACCGCCTGTGAAGGGGTTTTATTTATTTTTATTTTATTTGTTTTATTTTATTTATTATTTATTTATTTTTATTTTATTTTATTATTTTTTATTTTATTTTTTTTATTTTTATTTAATTTTTATTTATTTATTTATTTCCAGAGCACTGTTGAACTCTAAGTAAATGGTGATGTGAAGCGTTGAACCTGGATCGAAGAGCTTCAAATGATAATTTACTTATTTATTTATTTATTTCCCCCTTTGTTGCCTTTGTTGTTTTTCATTGTTGTTGTAGTTATGTTTGTTGTTATTGATGTCCTTGTTGTTAGATAGGACAGAGAGAAAAGGAGAGAGGAGGGGAAGACAGAGAGGGGGAGAGAAAGACAGACACCTGCAAACCTGCTTCACTGCCTGTGAAGCGACCCCCCTGCAGGTGGGGAGCAGAGGGCTTGAACTAAGATCCTTAAGCCGGCCCTTGTCCTTTGCACCACGTGTGCTTAACCAGCTGTGCTACTGCCGACTCCCTTCAAATGATTATTGTCTACCTGTCACTATCACTAAAAAGAATTTGAAACAAACAAACATAAGCAGCTTCCGGCTTCAGTGTTGAGAATACCCTACATACATTTCATCTTTTTGGGACAGAGTGGATGGAACTAGAGGTGGTGACGCTTAGTAAAATAAGAGATGAAAGATAACTAACATATGAGTTCACCCTCATACGGTAATACATCTCCCTACCGCCTGGACCCCTAGACAATAATAAAAACCCAGAAGCAAAACATAGGATAAGAGGGGTACAACTCCACACAATTCCCACCATCAGAACTCCATATCCCATCCCCTCCCCTGATAGCTTTCCTATTCTCTATCCCTCTGGGAGCATGGACCCAGGGTCATTGTGGGATGCAGAAGGTGGAAGGTCTGGCTTCTGTCATCGCTTCCCTGCTGAACATGGGCGTTGTCAGGTGGATCCATACTCCCAGCCTGCCTCTCTCTTTCCTTAGTGGGGTGGGACTCTGAGGAGGTGGGGCTCCAGGACACATTGATGGGGTTGTCTGTCCAGGGAAGTCTGGTTGGCATCATGCTAGCATCTGGAACCTAGTGGCTGAAAAGAGAGTTAACATACAAAGCCAAACAAATTGTTGACTAATCATGAACCTAAAGTTTGGAATAGTGCAGATGAAGAGTTGGGGGGGGGTTCTGTTTTGTAGACAGTTAGTAGGCATACTTTAGTTATATTCCAAAGGGCCTGTGTTATACTAGTTTTTTTTTTTTCTTCTGTGATCCTGAAATCTGATATGCAGGTGGATCCTAGTTATTGTCTGGGGAGATGATGTCATGGCTAGAAAAAGGAAAAGAAAGCTGGATTAGGGAAGAAAGTAACTCCCAAATATGGGAAAGGGATATAAATATTGTTGGCTGTAAACCCCATTGATCTGATGTGATCTGGGGCCCATATTCAGTTAGAAGCCTGTGTGACCTCTGCATCCCTGTAGGTCTGAGCTCACATTCTGTGGTCATGAGTAGGAAGGTTCCAAGCTGCCCCAACATCAGGACCATCTTCCTCAGGTGTAGCATAGAGTATGTTGTCCAGCCTCCCTTAGGAGGATGGAACATTCTCTGCCATTGTTAATTGGAGTATGGATCCAGGGTCATTGTGGGATGCAGAAGGTTGGAGGTCTGACTTCTGTAATTGCTTCCTTGCTGAAAATGGACATTGGCAGTCCATACTCCCAGCCTTTCTTTCTTTCTCTAGTCGGGCAGGGGTCTGGTGAATCAGGACTTTAGGACAGGACATATGGTGGGGTCATCTGCCCAGGGAATTCAGGTTGGCATCATGATAGCATCTAGAACCTGGTGTTTGAAAAACAGGGTATAATGCAGAACAAAGTGTTGACTAACTGTGATCCTAAAGGCGGGAATATTGCAGATGAAGATTTGGGGTCTCTGTTTTGGAAAAAGCTAGTAGATCTATTTTAGGTATATTCCAAGGGGCCCATGACTTTACTAGTTTTTCCCTGAGCCTGACATCTGATATATAGTTGGACCCAGATTATTGTCTGGGGAGATGATTACCCCCAGTATTTTTTGAGGTTGTTGATTAATCATGAAAGCTGACAGCTTAACACGCTGTGCTACCACCCATCTCTCAGAGCCCCATTCTACTAGAGAAAGAGAGAGGCAGGCTGGGAGTATGGATGCACCTGTCAACGCCCATGTTCAGTGGGGAAGCAATGACAGAAGCCAGACCTTCCACCTTCTGCATCCCACAATGACCTTGGGTCCAGACTCCTAAAGGGATAAAGAATAGGAAAGCTATCAGGGAAGAGGATGGGGTACAGAGTTCTGTTGGTGGGAATTGTGTGGAGTTGTCTCTCATCTTATGGTTTTGTCAGTGTTTCCTTTCTGTAAATAAATAAATAAATAAATAAATAAATAAATAAATAAATAAATGGTGATAGCTTCACCAAAAAGATTCCATGACTAGCCATTATTAAGTACATCACTCTCTAGTGACTTACATTCTGAAGATAAGAGAGAAAGCTACACAGTGACTTTTAAACTGTTGGAACAAAACTTTAATCTTCTTAGCTTTTGTGTGTTATTTTGAATTAAGTTTTTGCCCATAAATATGAGGGAATATTTTTTCCTTCAGATTTTGCCTTAAAAGAAAACAACCTATTTATTTAACATTAATTTAGGTAAACTAATTGAGGAACCAGGTGGTAGGGCACCCACTTGAGAGAGCATAGCACCATACTCAAGGATCTGAGTTTAATGCTCCCAGTCCCCAGCTGCAGTGGGAAAGGTTCCTAAGTGGTGAAACAGGTCTACAGGTGTCTCTCCTTCTCTCTTCTCCTCTACCTCCCCCTTCCCTCTCAATATCTCTAGGGTTCCAGGCGGTAGCATGCCTAGGTAAATGTTCATGCACAAGGACCCAGGTTTGAGCCCCTGCTCCTCACCTACAGTGAGGGCGATTCTAGAGTGTGAAGCAGGTCTGCAGGTGTTTCTCTTTCTTTCTCCCACTCTATCCTCTCCCCCCTCAATTTCTCTCAGTTCTATCCCATAAAATGGTAAAAATGGCAGCCAGGAGCAGTTAATTAGGAATGCTGGCACTTCTTCTAGCGTTCGCCCTTCTTCCATAGCCAGTCAACAGCGTCAGGTTGAAAGCTGTCAGGAGCTGCTTGTTGCTGGCTTTGAAAGTGACTGGGATCCATGTGGATTCAGTCGGCTAGGAAGGATCGTCAGTTTCCCCAATGAATGGGTTACTCACGGGATGCACCACGAGAAGGTCGATCCAATGCATCCCAAATGGCAAGGCTGGCACTGAGCCCCAGAAACAACCCTGGAAGAAAAAGAAAGAATGAGAGAGAGAGAGAGAGAGGGGGGGAGAAAGGAAGGATAATTGGAAAAATGTTCAGCCAAGCCTTATTAGGCATATTTATCAGGAGGATTTGAATGAAGTTGGGTGTCATGTCTAGTCTCCCTCAGTCATAGGCCAATACCTCCCTGAGCAAAATAGTAATTACACAAGGAAGATCTTACTTAGAATATGGTTGGAGTAATAGGACAGATGGTCACCAAGAAAAATCAGTGGCACTTGACCTCGGAGAAAGTGTTAAAGAATTTCATGGTGGAACTTCTCAACACCTAAGTTTCTATATCTTCTCCTCAGATGGAATCACCTCTGGGATGTTCTGCTTGACCTGGGATCTTCACTAAGGCCAAGAGGACCAGAAAGATTCTGGGAATGGTAGTTGACACAAAATTGCTCAAAAACAGGCAACTACTGATAAATGATGGGTATATATCAATGCCGTACTTACCAAAATATTTCTGGTGCTGACAAGAGATGCTATTTTTACCCAGTTTCCATGTCAGTTCTTGGTGTATGTGTCAGAATCATCTTACTAGATGATTACTACAAATTAATAATAATTAGGAAAAATGAATACTCCATGAGTGGTGAGCAGTATTTTTTAGTAGAAAAATGTAATTTTAAAGCAGTACTTGAAACTAAAGTTTTGAGGCAATAATAAGCATATTAAACTAGAGAAGCAGGATGTTACAGATAGTATGTCTATTATTGCCTCAAAACTTTAGTTTCAAGTACTGGCTGAAGTGGGAGACTCATTCTTGATGTCTCAAGCTTGTTCCAGCACAAGGCTGAAAAAACAAAAATCAATATTTATTTCCAGTACATCATTTTATTCAAAAGCCCAAAATACTGAGTAATATTATATCCAGAATAAGTACATTCTAAAACACTCTAAAAGAATATAACTTTTAAAAAAGAAGTACTGCACACTAAAAAAAAAAAGTAACTTCTGCATGCCAAACATTGAAAATAGTGTAATAAGCACAAAATGCTACTATGTTTTTTTCCTTTGCCTAGACAGTGAAATTATGGAAGTTCGCATCCTCCTCCTGGATTTTTCTGACTTCCTTGCTCTTTCCAAACTTTTATTATGTTCTGATAATAATTTCATGCCATTGTAGCTTATTAAAAATCCAGTTTCCATTACTAAATTGTAACTGAAATCATAGAAATGTAAAGAAATATAAGAGAAATGTGTCTGACTTTATAAAATAAGAAAATACATTTGTATTGCGTATATCAGACAAAAGTTAATAAGCAAAGGATAAAAAAATCACAAATTCAGCAGCAGCAACAATGACTAGAAGAAAAAGAATAATCTCATATGAAAAAATTACGGGAACTTAATGAACAGATTCATCACCAAAGCAGAGCTCCAGGGAGTCAACAGACATGAAAAAATAATTAAATTCACTGGTTGCCAAAAAAATTAAAATGAAGTCAGTGAGTGTCCACTATGTACCTACTCTGTTTTTAAGTTATAAATATTTTTATTTTATTTATTTATTTTGGATTGAGACAGAAATTGAGAGGGAAGCAGGAGACAGAGATGTAGAAGGAAAGAGAGACACTTGTGGAACCCACGTTCTTGTGCATGGTGACGTGTGTGCTCAACTAGGTGCGACACCGCCCGGCTCTGCCCCCTTCTCTCTCACTTTGTCTGTTTCTATATATAGAAGAAAGAAAAAAATAGTTTTTTTATATTCATTTATTTATTTTCTCTTCTGTTGCCCTTGTTTTTTATTGTTGTTGTAGTCATTATTGTTATTGTTGTTGATGTCATCATTGTTGGATAGGACAGAGAGAAATGGAGAGAGGAGGGGAAGACAGAGAGGGGGGAGAGAAAGACAGACACCTGCAGACCTGCTTCACCGCCTGTGAAGCGACGCCCCCTGCAGGTGGGGAGCCGGGGGCTCGAACCCGGATCCTTTCACTGGTCCTTCATGCACTTAACCCGCTGCGCTACCACCCGACTCCCAAAAAATAGGTTTTGAGGAGCAGTGGATTTATCAGGCAGGTACTAAGCTCCAGCAACCACTGTGGTGTCAGTAAGACCTAAGTCAGGATCCTGCAATTTCTTTCCTAGGAATTTGTCCAAAGAACAACAACAACAACATAAAAAAAAAAAAAAAGAATCATCCAAAACTATCATCTAAGGAGAATGGAACACTATTTAGCTCTTAAAAATTATCTATTCCGGGGTGGGGGTAGATCGCATAATGGTTATGCAAAGAGACTCTCATGCCTGAGACTGAAGTCCCAGGTTCAGTCCCCCACCCACAAAAGCCAGAGCTGTGCAGTGCACTGGTATTTCTCTCTGTGTCTTTCTCTCCCTGCATCTCTCGCAAAAAGTTTAAAAAATTTAAAAAAACAAACAGGATCCATTCCTTTTGCCTCATTTTTTAATGAAACTTGAAGGCATCATATTCTGAGGGGTAAGCCAAAAAAGAGAAAGACAGATGCCAGATAATCTCACTTATAGGTGGAGTTTAAGAAACAGGGGAAGAAGGGAACACAAGGTGATAGTACAAGCCTGGACTGACACAGTGAGAGCACACTCTGGACAGGCTTGTGGAAATTCAAAGGGTGTTGACAGGCTTGAGGACCGCTTGCTCCATGCTGGACAAAGCCTGAAGCCATTGGTGGGTGTGGTGTGCAGACACTTGTCATGGAGAGCTAAGAAATTGTATCAGGGGCCAGGTGGTGGCTCACCTGGTTAAGCGCAAGCATTACAGTGCACAAGGACCCAGGTTCAAGCCCCTGGTCCCCGCCTGCAGAGGGAAAGCTTCATGAGTGATGAAGCAGGGCTGCAGGTGTCTCTCTGTTTCTCTCCCTCTCTTTCATCCCCTCCCCTCTCAATCTTTCTCTGTCTCTATCCAAGAATAAAATAAATACAAATACTTTTTTAGAGCCAAGATATTATTTTTACCATTTTAAAAAAAGAAATCATATCCATGATTGACTGCCCTGTAAATTATTATTTCTCTAGTAAAATGATTTTAAATAATAGAAAAGGTGTCTGTGCAGCTGAGGTCCTTGTTGTCAGAGTGCATGCACTGAAGTCAGAACAGGGCACCCAGATCAGCACATGCTTCAGTCGGTGTGAATGGCTCTGAGTTCAAGTATTGGCACCACATGAGCCCATCAGGGGAATTCTGTGGACAGTGGATTGGTGCTTTGGTGTCTCCTCTCTCTCTCTCTCTCTCTCTCTCTCTCTCTCTCTCTCCGCCACCTCAACATAAAAAGAATGAAAAAGGGAGTTGTGAGGTAGTGCAGTGGGTTAAGAGCACATGGCAGGTTAAGTGCCAGAACCCATTGTAAGGATCCCGGTTCAAGCCCCCGGCTCCCCACCTGCAGGGGAGTGGCTTCACAGGCGGTGAAGCAGGTCTGCTGGTGTCTGTCTTTCTCTCCCCCTCTCTGTCTTCCCCTCCTCTCTCCATTTCTCTCTGTCCTATCCAACAATGATGACATCAATAACAACAACAATAATAACTACAACAATAAAACAACAAAGGCAACAAAAGGGGAGAAAGAAAGAAAGAAAGAAAGAGAGAAAGAAAGAAAGAAAGAAAGAGTTGGGCAGTATGTCAGCTCCCCCAGTTTAAAGCCTCTGTCTCTAATCCTGCTTAACTAAACACCGCCCTCCCTCCAGGGCATTGGTTTAATCCCCACTGGTTCAGAATGTTTTTTGCTCTGCCCCCTCTCCTAGTACACCCTGATTTCCACCAGTCTTTTTTCGCTCCACCTTCTCTACCTCACATCCTGTTTCCACCCTACTTGGCGAGTATATATAACAGCTGCTTTTCTGTTTTAAAACACTTGGAATTGCTTTCCGGCTCCGAGAGTTCCAGAGTCTCTCTCCTACAACATTAGCTCAGCATGAATTCCTGATCCCTCTCCCACACAGCAGCCTAGGTTGGCTTCAGCTGTGTTCTTTCCAACCCAGAGAGCACTTGCTCCGGAAGAAGCACCCTCAGGCTATCCCGGAAAGAAGGAAAGAAAGAAAAAGAGAAAGGGGGAAATGAGCCCAGGAATACTGGAGTTGCACATTAGCTAAAGTCTGCCACTCAAACAAAAAGGGAGGTAACCCCAGTGAATGCCCCACCCTGCAGCACTCGCCCCCACTGAAGGCCTTGCTCACTTCACAGCATCACTTAGGTACCAGGGGAACTGACTCAGGACTCCGTAGCTTCTCTCTTGCCAATTCCTAAAGCAAGGACGACATCTTGCCATCAATTCATGTCTGCTCACCTCTGCCTTTGCCATGATGAGAAACAGGAGCAAATAGAAGAGGCATGCGGAGTCTTTACAACCAAGACACATGGTCTTCTATGTGAGGGAATGATAAGAAAGAAAAATCACTAACTAGTAAATTGCCCCCGACGACAAACTTAAGAGTGACTAATTAACACAAGTAATTAGACTTCATTAAAGTCTACCATATGCTTTTGATGGCATTCTCAGGGAACTCAAACTCAATTTCAAATGTCTAGTTATAGAGTTGATGAGCTGTTTCTTTCCTTTTTTCTCTTTCCCTCTTCCCTTCCTTTCTTTCTCCTTTCCTTTCTTCCTTCTTTCCGTCCTTCCGTCCTTCCTTCTTTCCTTCCTTTCTTACGGCCACCAGTGACCTGGGAATATCTGTGCTTTAAAAAGATTAAACAGTTGATCAATCTCAAAAGAATAGTGTCTCCAACAAGGAAATGTGTCATTGAAAATAAGAGTTGTTTATGTAGAAGCTGAAAGATAGTTCACTGGGAAGAGCATCTGCCTTGCTAAGCACATGGGCCACACCGGAGTCCTGAAGCACACAGGAGTACCAGAGCACTTAGAAAGCTCTACAGCAGTGGGATCTTTCCGCCTTAATATTCACTGAGAATTTTTTTTAAATGAGTAAGACAACTGACTCTTGAAATTGTGGATGCCCAAGGCCCCAGCACTGTACACAAACAAAAGATGGCCTTATTTATTCGTATCTAGTGGTTTAGCAGGAAGACACCCACACTGAGCAAAGGTGAACAACAACAGCATAAAATCATAAAATTAGTTGGAAAGAGAGTTGGAATTGCTGTCTGTGTATAAAACGGAAAACAGGCTGGAGATTCATCAGAACTCTGAAAATGGACCCCCGCCCCCCTTATAACCTGGAAATCTTTCTCCTGAGAATATGCTGGGAAAACAAAGACATCAGTCCAAAGAGATCTGTGCACAGCTGGGTTCACGGCAGCAGAGTTTAGGGGCGAGGTGGTGACGCACCTGTTTGAGCGCACATGCTACAATGCACAAGGACCTGGGCTCAAGCTCCCAGCCCCCACCCGCAGGGGGAAAGCTTCACAAGTTGTGAAGCAGGGCTGCAGTTGTCTTTCTGTCTCTCTCCTCTTTTGCCCCCTCCCAGGAACCTAGAATCTTATCCTGGGGTGATGAGAGGCTGTACCTTTATGTTAGCCATTGTATTCTAAACTATGAACCAGGTGTGTGTGTGTGTGTGTGTGTGTGTGTGTGTGTGTGTGTGGATTATTCTAAACTCTGCGAGGTCTGACATTTCATAAAGAGCCTTCGATAAGGGCTTATTGTTGGGAATGTTATCTGGGCAGAGTTGTGCTGTGAAAAAAACCATCTGACTATGGTTGAAAAAAAAAACGATGGTATGAAAAAAATCATCTGACTATGGAATGAAGGAAGGAAAGAATTCAAGGACTTGATTAGGACATGACTGAATATGCCACCATACTTAGAGATACTTAAAAATGACAAAAATAATTAAGAGCATCATGTTGATCTGGTATTCTTTTTTTAAATTATTATTCATAGTAATGATGAAAGGAGATAGACAGAAGTCTTAAGCCTAATTAGTAATCTATTTACGAAGTAATCTATTTCTCATTGAGATAATTTTTACTAATAAAGGAATTTGGGAGTTGAGTGGTAGCACAGAGGGTTATGGACATGTGGTGTAAAACGGAAGAACAGGCATAAGGATCTGGGTTCAAGGCCCTGGCTGCCCACTTGCAGGGGGGTCTTTTCACAGAAGCAGGTCTGCAGGTGCCTGTCTCTCCCCCTCTCTGTCTTTCCCTCCTCTCTCCATTTCTCTCTGTCCTATCCAACAATGATGAAATCAGTAACAACAACAATAATAACTACAACAATAAAACAACAAGGACAACAAAAGAGAATACATATTTTAATCATTTTAAAACTGTCCTGAAATAAAACAGTTACAATAATTTCTACTTGTTCAAAGAATAAATCTAAATTCTTCACATAGCCTAAAAAGCCCTATTCACTGAACTTTAAAACATTTATTTGTTTAGTTAGAGAAAGACTATAGTACTGAATAAAATAAAAAATTAAATTAATGCTCCATTTACCACTTTTTATATAAGTTTATTTCTGTCAAAACAATAAATGTTTTTTAGTGAAACAACACCTCCGTTGCAATTTAAGGTAAAACATGCTAACAACCTATAAATAGAGGCTAAGTATTCATCCTAAGAGAATCCTAAAAGACATGCTCTTAATTTTTCAGTCATTAATTCATTGTGTACTTGACAGGGTTATTCTCTTTGAAGTAAAATTTAATGGTGTGTACTCAGATTTTATTATGGTTAGAGAAAAAAGAAAAAGCTTGTAAAAACTCAAATTATTTTCATCAAAATGCAACTTGTGTTTTTTATGGGGTTTTATGTCTAATAGGTATAAGAAAGTAGCAATCAAGGGGAGACCAAATTTCTTGATTAAAAGATGAGATGCAAGCTGACAATTTGGACTTTGGAAAAGTTAGTCTTCTGCATTTTCTGAAGCTGCAGAACACTGTGACTGGATTTGATCAATAGAGCACACACACAAACCCACACACAATCACACACACACTCAAACACACACACACACACACACACACACACACACACACACCATGTAAGCAGATTTGTATCAATTCAAATTGCTTTTCTTTTTTCTAGGAATTCTGAACACGATGATTTTAACACTGCTCTATCTCCTATGTGTTTGTACTGTGCAATCACTCTTTTATCTCTCAAACTACTAGTCTTAGAATCAGCACATACCAGGAATAGAGAGAAAGAGAGGGAAAGGGAGAGGGAGAGGGAGAGGGGGAGGGAGAGGGGAGGGGGAGGGGAGAGGGAGAGGGGAGGGGGAGGGGGAGAGGGGGAGGGGGAGAGGGGGAGGGAGGGGGAGGGGGAGAGGGAGAGGGGGAGGGGGAGAGGGGGAGGGGGAGGGGGAGGGGGAGGGGAGAGGGAGAGGGGAGGGGGAGGGGGAGAGGGGGAGGGGGAGAGGGGGAGGGAGGGGGAGGGGGAGAGGGAGAGGGGGAGGGGGAGAGGGGGAGGGAGGGGGAGGGGGAAGAGGGAGGGAGAGAGAGAGAGAGAGAGAGAGAGAGAAAGAGAGATGGAAGAAGGGTTTGGATGGGAGACAGCCTAAATATAACGCAAGACTTTTCAGGATCTTAAGGGTGTCTGACAGAGAGATGAAGCTTAAAAAGAACATTGGGAAAGAATGCCTTGTATCACATTGGCCAAAGTAACAGAAAAGTAGTGTTTTCACGTGGAAACGTGGACATCACATTAAGGAGAAGCCAGACTTCCTCTGGGCGGTTACATAGCTCCCAGCTCACTGCTCTTCCTGAGTTACTGCAGCTCAAGTGACTGACAAGCACATGCACACACTCCCTTGCATGGCTGCCATTGCAGTAACTTTGAGACACAGAGCTTCTGTTGTTGTCCAGAAACATTTTATGCTCACTGTATAGTAAAGAATGCTTGTGTTGAATCACAGATCATAGGTTTCCTATCAGCTATCATTTCAAAGCAGGCTGATTATATTAATTTGGAGTAAAACTATTACTATTTATAAGTTTAAATGTGCTGAATGTCAATGTAATGGAATGTTCTTGAGAGTTCAGATATGATATAGATGACGGTGGTACTTATTATTGCTATGTGTTAGCAATGTTTGAGTGAAATGAATGATGCAGCAGATGGTAATATTTTCCCCTTATTAAAATCCAACTAGGGGATCCATACTGGAAGCTATACAGCTAAACTCCCAGTTATTTGATGAGACATGTAAGCCTTGCTGAATTAAGACCTGAAGTTCAGTATTCATAACCTTAAGAACTGTGCCATGGTTCCTAAATCTGTGATTAGTAGAAAAATATAAGAAAATCATTCACAACCAATCTTCCATTCCCTAAATGTGTGGTTTTTAAAAACAAAATCCAATAAACCATTTTGAATATTTAGCTTAATTATTATAATAAAGCACAGGGTCATGATGTCTTCTGTGATAATTCAAAGACTTCTATCTATCAACTGGAATAAACTATTGATTCATTCAACCTCTAGATGTGTAAACAGCATTATTAATTCACTTTTTCAAAGGAGTCAACAGTGTCATGGGTGGCAGTGTGGTGAATAGAGGAATTAATGGGGAAAGTAGAATTATGCTTCAAACATTCAAATGATTCTTCCCTGCTGGTCAGCAGTAATTAAGGTCTACTAGCCAAAGAAATCAAAAGGACGGGGAACATTCAGTTCAGAACCCACTGTTCTAATGTTTCCCTTCCTTTGTTTCAAAGAAAATAATCTAGTTCATTTATGAGAGGGAGAGAGAGGGAGAGGGAAAGTGGTAAGGAGAGGGAGAGGAAGAGGGATAGACATAAGGAGTGGAAGAGGAAGAAAACGAGAAAGAAGATGCCTTCCTTAAATGTACACCCCTCCACCCCAGTGATTATCTTATGCTGAGGTTAAACAAAGCTCATGAATCTCCTGAAAAAGAAAGTCAGAAATGTGGAAATATCTTCCAGAGCAATGCGTACTAGGACATGATGTAAGAGGAGGAATTTTGTGTAGCTCCAAAAAACACAAAGAGCAGATCTAAGAAAAAAGTTGGGAGGTTGGGGAGTCCAGGGGTAGCGCAGTGGGTTAAGTGCAGGTGACGCAAAGCGCAAGGACCGATGTTAGGATCCCAGTTCCAGCCCCCAGCTCCCCACTTGTAAGGGAGTCGCTTCACAAGCAGTGGAGCAGGTCTGCAGGTGTCTGTCTTTCTCTCCCCCTCTTTCTTCCCCACCTCTTCATTTCTCTCTGTCCTATCCAACAACAATGATATCAATAACAACAATTAGAACTACAACAATAAAACAAGGGCAACAAAAGGGAATAAGTGAATATTAAAAAAATAATAATAAGTTGGGAGGTTGACCAGAGGGAGGTTGGTGGGGCATGAAGGCTTCTCTGAGAACTTTTAGAAAGAATGATGACATCGCCATTGTGTGTTTCATAGAGAGTAGCAGATGATCCCCAAGTCCTCTCCTCACAAGGTCGACTCTAGTCTAATGGTGACTTGCCAGGATGCCTTCAAATCTGTGGTTTGAGCAACCAGCTCAATCAAGGGGTGGCCATTTTATTGATTTCAAGTAATACTACTTCCAGTCCTGAAATCTGATCCAGAGGGGACCAAGCATTGGCGCACCAGGCTGAGAGCATATGCATCAGCAGGTGAGAGGTTCCTACCTCCAGCCTGAACTCCCTGCTTGCAGGTGGAAGTTTCACTGGTGGTGAAGCAGATCTGTGGGTGTCTCTCTCTCTCTCTCCGTTTTCTTCTCCTGTCTCCCCCTCTCCTCTCAATGTGTCTCAGTCTTACCCAATAAATAAGGAAAGAAAAATGGCCACCAGGAGTGATGGCTTCATTGTGGGGGCATTGAGCTCCTGCTGTAGCCCTGGTGGCAAACACATACATACATACGTAAAAATAGACCAGAGAGATAGCTCATCTTGTAGGGTGCAGGCCTGAAAATGCTCACAGCCCAGCTCTGAATATCAGTGCAACCTAGGAGTGCCAAGCCACTGGGGGAATCTCGGATGCTTTGGTGTCTCTCTCCACCCCCACTCTCGATCTCTGTCTGAATGAAAGAGCTGCCCCAGGAGTAGTGAAATCACACACATGCAGGACCCTGACTGCAGCGCCCCATCAAGAACGCCAGGGATCCTGACACGGTCATCTCCTCTGGACCTGCATTCAGACTTCAAGGAAGCTGGGCAGGAGAACGAGAATGGGTCAACACATTCTCCCCCCGTTATTGCTACAAATAATTATACTGTCACGATTGATAGTGCTTTGGCAGTGCCTGGTGGGAATAGAGAGTCAGAAGCACCCCCTCTCCCTTACACAGGGGCATATTTGAAAGTTGCATTATGAAAGTGGGGAAGGTGGGTCAACGTAGACGGACAAAAGAAGTCATGTTATGACCTGCCCCTCAAAGAATGCAGAGATTGAGGCCTCCCAGGTACAAGTAGACGTATTGAAACAAAGAAAGATGAATAGTTAAACTGTACCAGACCTAGATGAGCAGTGGTCCACGACTAGGCAAAGATCCGTATGCCCCCATAGAACATTAATGATAGAAATAGCCCTCAGCAAAAGTCAAAAACAATTCTGGGTATGACCTCCCCTGAGAACAGGGCGATACTAAGTACTGTGCCATTTTTTACAGTAAAGGGGGAGTAACATGTAGCCTGCCAAAGCCACAAGACTATGATGCTTATTGCTACTTCCTTACGAGCTGGTTGTTTAGGCAACCTGAATGTAACCTGAAAAAAGTATAAAAGCTAATGCAGCTTCACTATTAAAATGAGTCCAGATTCACCCTCCAATAGAGTGTGGTGTCTATCTGTTCTCCCTCACACTGACTCCTGACCCACCGAGGAGGTTGCCTTAGAGACCCCCTGACTCTCCTGCTGCTCATCCGCTGTGGTGGTCCGCAGCACCTGACTTCACAAAATAAACCATTTAGTTAATGAGTAAAAAAAAAAAAATTAAAACTAACACGCAAGTTGGAACTATGGAAAGTTGGGCCAGCAAGGACCCAGGTTCAATCCCAGGGCCCCTCAGCACTGGGGGGAGGTGATCTTTATCTCTCTCTCTTTTTAATTTTTCTGTGATTTTATCACTATATTTCTGCTTATTGATGAAAAAGGCAGCTCAGAGAGATGAAGCCCCAATGATGACAAAAAACATAAACAAAAAAACTCTGTACAACAGTTTACTATCTTTTACATCAGTTTTGGACATGTTGACGTTGAGGTAAATAAATCCAGACTCAGTCATTCTGACTCCAATACCCATGGCTACATATCAAGCCCCCTCCCATAGAAACTATATTTTCTGGGTCCAAGTATCACTGCACCTGGTTGAACACACATGTCAGAGTGCACAACGATCAAACTTCAAGCCACTAGGGGAAAGCTTCACAAGTGGTGAAGCAGTGAGGCAGGTGTCTCTCTGTCTCTTTTCCTCATTATTTTCCCCACCCTCCTCAATTTCTCTGTTTCTGTCAAATAAATAGTTTAATTAAATATTTAATAAATAAATTATTTTGTTCAAGATCATGCTTGTTTAGTACATCTAAAATTTCATCTTCAAACCAAAATAAGATCCTGGGTCAGAAGTGATGACAAGCTTCACTTGTAATTCAATTTACATATTGCCAAAGGAAAGATTAGGGACCTAGATTGATTGCCTGAATTTTCAGAGAACATGGGAGATTAGGACTCAAATCCTCTAAATGACAGACATTTTCAGAATTAGCTTGCAACCTACCCTGCCTTCCATGCTTATCAAGTATATTTCTATTACCTTCAGCCTTCAGAGTCTGGCATAGATGTTATTGATCTGCCTTTTCTAATTTTAGGCCTGTAATCATTTGCTCTTTCACTACATTTTTCTTTAGTCACTTGGCTTTATTTCCAAGACTTATACAATGTCTTAGCCAAATGCCTTTGTTGAATCTACCCTAGCTTTTCAACAAGGCTGGATTTAATATCATTTCTTTTTTATACATGTTTATGTATTCCCTTTTGTTGCTCTTTTTTTTGTTGTTGTTGTAGTTATTATTGTTGTTGTTATTGATGTCGTCGTTGGTGGATAGGACAGAGAGAAATGGAGAGAGGAGGGGAAGACAGAGAGGGGGAGAGAAAGATAGACACCTGCAGACCTGCTTCACCGCCTGTGAAGCGACTCCCCTGCAGGTGGGGAGCCGGGGGGTCGAACGGGGATCCTTTCACCGGTTGTTATGCTCCACACCACCTGCATTTAACCCGCTGCACTATACTGAATATCGTTTCTTTTAAGGTCTGTGTAGCTGAAGATCTCAATGTATTCTTCTGAAATATCTTTGAAACGTTATATTACAAACTCTTAAAAGAGTTACAGATTTGCATATCCATTTTGTTTGATGATTCTATAATCACCATACATTAAAATGCATCATACATTAACTAGGAGACATGCCAGCATTACTGAATGATCTAAGTCATGCTTTATGCTCCTTCTTTCCCCACATTTTCTCATTTTATTCTTCCCCTCACAAAATCAAATTTCAAAAAAAAAAAAAATCAGTCTTATTTTTTTCACCATTTTTCCCAAAAGACCCTACAGTATTTTTTTTTACTGATTTGTTATGTAAGTCCACACCCACTGTTATTATAAGTATGTCTTCAGGATTTTGTAAATTGCAACCAGGGTTACTGCTGGTTTGCACTGTCTACACAATGAATCCTACACTGTATGTGGCCACTTTTTTCATTTAACTTTATTTTTGGTAGAGACAGAGAGAAATTGAGAGGAAAGGGGGAGGTAGAGAGGAAGAAGGAAAGAAGGACCCTTACAGTGCTATTCCACCACTTGGTGAAGCTTAGCTTCTACAGGAAGGGCCCAGGGGCTTGAACCAAAGTCTCGCAAATGGTAATGTGTGTGCTCTAGCAGGTGCGCCACTATCCAACTCCCACGATGGTGGATGGTGGCAGTTCCTAACCATTTGTGTCTGAACCTTTGTGTTGAGAATTAGGGAAAAAAAACAAAACAGACAGACAAGAACATGGTGTCATCATTGACAGCATCTGCATTAGGGACATCTATATGAACTCTGGACTTGAAATGAGGTTCAGTCTGAGTTTCTTTTTTTTTCCCCCTTTAACTATTTCTTTTTTTTTAATTTATTTTTTATTTAAGAAAGGATAAATTAACAAAACCATAGGATAGGAGGGATACAACTCCACACAATTCCCACCACCCAATCTCCATATCCCACCCCCTCCCATGATAGCTTTCCCATTCTCTATCCCTCTGGGAGCATGGACAAAGGGTCATTGTGGGTTGCAGAAGGTAGAAGGTTTGGCTTCTGTAATTGCTTCCCCGCTGAACATGGACACTGACTGGTTGGTCCATACTCCCAGTCTGCCTCTCTCTTTCCCTAGTAGGGTGGGTCTCTGGGGAAACGGAGCTCCAGGACACATTGGTGGGGTCTTCAGTCCAGGGAAGCCTGGCCGGCATCCTGATGACATCTGGAACCTGGTGACTGAAAAGAGAGTTAACATACGAAGCCAAACAAATTGTTGAGCAATCATGGACCCAAAGCTTGGAATAGTGGAGAGGAAGTGTTAGGGGGATACTCACTGCAAACTCTAGTGTACTTCTGCTTTCAGGTATATATTTTGCAGTAGTTTATGGATACGTGTGAACATATGCTCTCTCTCACAGAAACTGGTGTATATCTAGGTTTTGGGGCTTTGTTAGAAAGTGAACCACCTGAGATGGAATTAGAGTATACTATGAAAGGAAAGGTCTCACACGAGTAATGAAGCTGAAGGGTTGTCATTTCACACCTGAAGTCTCTGGATTCTAAGAAGGTAGAGATGAGAAATTACTCTGTGGAGCAGTAGCAGAGGTGGCTCTCCATGTCTGATGGTGGCATGCTAGGAGCTCTTCAACAGCTGACCATTAGCAAGGGAAACTCACAGAGACATAAATTGATATTTCATATCTGAACAATTCCTAGAAGGTCCACAGCAGGCATGTAAGTTGAACAAGAGAAGAAAGACAATGGTAAGTCTTGTGGGATTTACTGCCTGATGCCAAGGTCTGGACTCTGAAGGCTTATAAGCAGGAATAAGGTGTGCTAACTTCAGAAATGTGAAAAAACAGAAAAAAGTTAAGACACATTATAAAATTACCTTTAATTCAAGCTCATCTAAAACAAAGTAACTAGTGCCAAAGTCACTGCACCCATTTAAATTGGAAATCACAATCTTCAGAAACTTTAATCTTACTAAACAGTTAAAAGTAGAATACCCAAACACGAACTGCCCAAAGACTCTTTATTCAGATTTAAAAAAAAAAAAAAAGCAGTGCACTAGATAAAACTGAGCTCAAGAAAAATAATTTATGTGAGTACCAGTCGGATACTTGAAATAATCCGTCGGCCTTAGATTTAGGGGAACATTTTCTTTTAATTGTTTTTTTCTCCACCAGTTGGTGCAGTGTGTGTGTCCTTGGTAGGTGATTTATCTGAGTTGTGACTTGTGTATCCAAAAGTCAGAAAGGAAATAATTACATAGATTGGAAAAATAATGAGCCTATATGAATCACTTACAAGCACAGTGCGTGACAAAGTCCACTTCATTTCTTCTTCTTACCAAGCCTGAATCATTTCCCTCTGTTGTAACAGAACCAGGAATTAAATAACACTGCAGAGAAACTATTTCTCCTGAATTTTTACTCTCCCGAATAAAGCCTTTTAATTATGCTCCATGGCACATGAGGGAAGGCCGGCTTCTTCTGTATTTGTTATACCATTATCCTGCTAGAGTAAAGCATTGCTCCTTGTTAGAGACTGAAATGTACTGTAGCACACTTCAGAACATTTTTCTTGCCATTCGTACGCTAAGAAAAGGGTTATACTCTGATCACATGGTGCATTTCATATCCACCATGTCCCAGAGTTGTGTGGTCTTGAGAGCATGTGCAAATGTACCTGCCTTCCAAAACATTCAGCTCTGTGTAGGAACTAACTGTCTTTACCTTGCTCTGCAAAGAATCCCGGTGATTCTGCTTATTTGATGGGTCCCTTCAGTATTCTGAAAGGAAGAAATCAAGGAGTGATTTGGTTGGTTTTTGGTTCATCCTTGGTTCTTTTGAAAAAGGTAGACCTTAAAAAAAAAATTTACTTATTTTTTCTTTTGTTGGGCTTGTTTTATTGTTGTAGTTAATGATGTTGTCATTGTTGGATAGGACAGAGAGAAATGGAGAGAGGAGGGGAAGACAGAGAGGGGGAGAGAAAGACAGACACCTGCAGACCTGCTTCACCACCCATGAAGCGACTCCCCTGAAGGTGGGGAGCCGGGGGCTCGAACCAGGATCTTTACACCGGTCCTTGCACTTTGTGCTACCTGTGCTTAACCCGCTGTGCTACCATCTGACACCCTAAAGGTGGGCATTTTTATTGGGGAAATGAATGATTTTCAGCAAATATAGTTGCTGGTGCCTGTGTAAAATTTCTCAATTTTCTGAAAACCACTATCATCCCCAGTCTAGGTCCTCCTCCACCATCATGCACCAGCACCTGAAAGTGCCCCCCCATCCCCCCCCAGTCATTTTATTTGACTTATCTTACTTCATATGGTTCCTTCAAGCTCTGTCCAAGATAAGGTGAAGAAAGTGACTTTGTCATTCTTCACAGCTAGGTAGTATTCCTTTGTGTATGTTTTTTCGCAGCTTTCTCAGCCACTCATTTGTTGTTGGACACCTGGGATGCTTCCAGTTTTTGACTATTACAAATTTTACAAATTGTTTTTCTATGAACACAAGTGTGCTCAGATCTTTCTGGATGGGTGTGTTTGGTTCCTTAGGATAGATCCTCAGGAGAGGAATTGCACTCACAGGACAAGTCCACTTCTAACCTAATGAGGGTTCTCCAGATTGCTCTCCACAGGGGCTGAAATAGTTTGGTCACACACACACACACACACACACACACACACACACACACGCACACGCACACACACACACGCACACACACACACACGTGTGTGTGTGTGTGTGTGTGAAAGTGCATACCCTATATATTTGATTGTGAAACAATATAATGAAATCTTAATAGCCCACTCCCTTGCAAAAGAAAAAAAAAATTCTGAAATGCTAGCAGAAGTGTTCACAAACATAAGAAATATGCCTGTTCTACATTCTTCTGTTAGTCTGTGTCTTGGCCCTTTGATTTCAGAGGAGGTGGAAGCAGAGTCAAGGTGGAGTTGATGTCAAGTATTTCCACTGTTGGAAGTTGTAGATTCTGCAAACAAAAGATCTGGAAAAGCAACAGACAAGAAAACCTCAACATCTCAGACATGGACCATCACAGGGAACCTTTCTTCATTGTGAGTCTGGATGCCAGTGAGAGTAGGCAGCTCATGCCATCCCCTCCTCTGCTTCCAGGTAAATCTGAATGACCTTCATTCTTCTTTGCAAAAGCAAGGACACAGACAGGCGTCAGTGGTGTTGGGGATGTTTGGGGATCCTGGGTATGCAAAGGTTAATGATGCTGGCTGGCGGAGGCCACTCATATCACCATGAGAACATGAGAACATAACATCATTTATCCTTCATTCTGCTCTATTTCTGACATGAGGAGGTTGGTTACACGCAGGACTTTAACATGATCTCGTGTTAAGTTAGGAGACTATCCTTGCTGCTTCCTGAAGAATAGATGAGGGGGGTGGATGGTGGCTCACCTGGCTAAGTGCAGACATTGAGGTGCATAAGGACCTGGGTTCAAGCCCCTGGCCCTCACCTGCAAGGAAAAAGTTTCACAAGTGGTGAAGCAGGGCTGCAGGTGTCTCTCTGTCTCTCACTCTCTGTACCCCTTCCCTCTCAACTTTTTTCTCTACCAAATCAAATCAAATTAATTAATTAATTTTTAAAAGAATGGATTAGAACAGACCCTACAGGAGAACCATGGAAACATAAATAAGGGTGTTTGTAAAGTGAGTTGAGTCTGCATAGTTGGAGGTAGAGATGTGGTGATGACGCTGATCAGGCAGTGACACCTGAGTGAAAAAAAAAAAAAAAAAGAAGGACCTGTAGGAGTGAATTAAAGTCAGAGTAATGCTCTCATCCCTGGGTAGATCTAGGAGAGGTTGACAGTGCCAGGGCAAAAGGAAGATCTAGACTGCAGTGGGAAGGTGAGGGACAGATGTAGGAAGAACTGGGACATCCCTGGAGTCCTCACCTGCAGTATTTTTGCTTTTAATAGTCCAACTTGTCAGCTTCTAAAAGGCATCATCTTTCTTCTTGGCATTCTCTTGGGTGGCCATAAACTTCATTCCCCTGTGAGTTCCATAAGCACCTTCTGAACTTCTGTGGTGCTGGGGTTTTGTATGCTGACACTTTCTCTACTCCAGTGCTAACTGTTCCTTTTTTTTTTTTTTTTTTGGTCCAGTTTTTTTTCATTCTTAAGACCATGATTGAGTTTGCTGTGTGTTGAAAATTGATTCCAGTCTGTGTTCAAATGTTGGGAAGTGGGTCCACTGTTTGGGAAGCCCAGGCTGTTGTTTGCATGAGAGTCTGAGCAAGTAGACTCCAAGCTCTATCCCCCTTGTGGGTTGAGAAAATGGCAGGTCCCCCTGACCTCATGAACTAGTGATGGAGTGCTTCTCCGGACAGGGGCTACCTTTCTGCACATGTTCCTCCTCCCCTCCTAAAACAAAGGCCATGAATTACCGTGTACTGTATATGGCTGACTTGAAAACCATCGAAAATATCCTGATTTTGCTCAACTGCTCCCTTCCCCTTGCTCTAAAGTGCCTGTAACTCACCCCCAGAGAAATATGCATTATGAACTCATGATCAAGCCTTGTACAGTAACTTTCCACTTGTGATCAAAAAGTTTGTAGGTCAAGATGCAATCATGTGTTGTGTTTGGGTTAATGATTACCTCAATCTTCCCCCTGGACAATATGTATATCCTCTAGCTTTCTCCCTCAATAAATGAGTCGCTCCCTTCTCTGAGGCCTCTCCCAGAGCTGGATGAGTCTGGTGTGACTCTTTTCTCTCCTCTCCGTGCACGTCACCCCCAACAGGCAAAGCCACCCCAGATCTCCCAGGAGGCCGCTCTGACCTCCACCACCAGTGGCCAGGGAGACGGGGGACCCAGAGTGAGCCCACATTCAAAGTAGATTTTTACATGTAATAAAAAATAACAGTGAATTGCCATCTCTAAACAGTGAAATCCTGAGAAGTGGTATTTTGTGGAAACCACCTTCTGATAAGTTTAGCCGCCCGGAACAGGCCCAGAACAGGCCCTGCACAGGTTACAAGAATCATGGCAGTATGTGCACCAAGGATTTCCTCTGTAAATGCTGTACAGAAACATTCTCTTCTCAGGGTCATCAAAATCAGGTTGTGTGTGATCCAGGGTGTCCTTACATCAGGCAGCTTTAAGGTCATAGAAGGACAGCTTGACGAATCCACAGAGGAAGATAAAAGATGGCTGTGTGCCGAAGAGACAGCCCAAATGAGAATGAATGCTCAGCCCTACAAGACTTCCCTGGACCAGATGTTACCTGCAGTATTTATTACCTTTTCAGAAAGTGAGTTAATGGCATTTGTTACATCTAATATATTTTGTATTTTGTCTACTCTGTCTACTCCCAAAATATATGGATGTTTCCCTCCCCAAAATGAAAATCTCCAGATTAATTAGGAGGGAGATTCTATGGCTTGTTACCAGCAAGAGTATGGGCCTGTGAGGGCAGAGTACAATCAATTTGGGTGCTATGTTGGCTGATAGCTTGGGGGCAACTGTTTCCTTTTCCTTTTTCTTTCTTCACCCTCACTGCCCACTCCCCCCATGTGACACCTGGGTCCTCCTGCACTATTAGGTGAACGGATCAAGTCTTCAACTTTCAACTCTGTAAAAAAAAAAAAAGAAAAATTGAAACAGAAATAAGTTGAATACGGTTTTTTAAAAAAACAGGAGCAACTACTTTTAAATTTATTTATGAGGCCAGCAATATCATGTTGCATGAAGCATTGCCTGTTGGGTATTCGGCCAGCTCCCCCTGGCTTCTGCTTAACCAAGCACCGGTATGCCTGTATAGGGATTGGTTTGATCCCACTCAAAGCTGCGGTCTATTTACATAAATCACTTTTACATTTACATAAAGCACCACCTTCCCTCCAGGGCATTGGTGGTTCAGTGGTAGAATTCTAGCCTGCTCTGCCCCCTCTCCTTGTCACACCCTGATATTCACCAGTCACTTTTCTCTCCACCTTCTCTATGTCACTTCCTGTTCCCACCCTACTTGGCAGGTATATATTAAAGACAGCATTGTGAATCTTAGTTAGTTGTTAGTTTAGTTTAGCTCGGCTTAGATTGCGCTGCGTCCAGCATGAATAAAGAGATACTGCGTACAACCCAGCCATGAGTCCCGGGTCGTCTATCTTCCGTCAGTGAAGCTCAGCCTGACAATTGCCAAAAAAAAAAGAAAAACTAAAATAAAAACTCCAAGAATAAAGAAATGGAAATCTTCTTTCACTAACATAAATGTAGATTCTTTTTAAAAATTATATTTATATGCATTAATGGAGCCTCACTCTGACATGTATGATGCTGGGGATTGAACTCAGAACTTCATGTTCCATAGTCGAGTGCTTTATCGGTTGTGCTACCCATATTATATCTGAGCCACAGATGTAATATGTCTAAATAAAATACCAGCATTGGTATTCAGTTATAATACCTAGTCAAAGCCACTGTCTGGGTAGAGCTGATGTGTTCTCCTTTAGGTCCTTGTAGGTTTCTTACAGGGACTCCAGCTCCCTGGTTCAACTTAGCATTGTGCTTGTAAGGTGCAATGTGTGTGTGTATGTATGTATGTGTGTGTGTATGTGTGATGTGTGTGTATGTGTGATGTGTGTGTGGGGCATCAGTGTGAGTGACACTGATGCCCCTTGAATGGAAAGCTGTGCCCTTCACAGTGACTCCTGTTTGGTCTCTGAGCTGCCAGGATGAACTCTAGTCATCTTCCTCTGGAGTGAGTGGGTTAGTCAATGAATGGAATCCAGCCATCAATGACTACAAGCCATTGTTATTATACCAGATGTGTGGGGACTAGGCAGTGGTGCATGTGGTTAATGGCACGTGTTACCATGTTCAAGGACCCAGGCTCGAGCCCCTGCTACCCACCTGAAGAGAAGACAGTTAACAAGTCAAAGCAGGTCTGCAGGTGTCTCTCTTTCTCTTTCCTTCTCTGTCTCCAATTCCCAAACTTCTGTCTGTCCTACCCAATAAAATGGGGAAAAAAAGGAAAACAAAACAACTCCTAGAAAGTGGATATGTAGTGTTATCACCTATCCCCAAATAACCCTGGTAGCAATAAAAACACACAAATAAATAAGGACATGTTTGGGATTTCTATTTGGAATTATGAGAATTTTTTTTACCATAAATATGTTGTAGCATTTTAAATGATCTTTATCTCCCTTGCCTTATGGGAAAATTGTGTGTGTGTGTGTGTGTGTGTGTGTGTGTGTGTGTGTGTGTGTGTGTGTTAAAAAATTAGTCCCTAAGAATTTATTGACAAAATTCAATTAAGGTTTACTGAACAACAAAAGATGTCTTAGAGGAATACTTCAACTAATAAGTCTGCCTAGGTGGGGAGCTGAATGGTGGCAGCATACCTGGTTGAGCACACATGTTACAATGTGCAAGGACCTGGCTTTGAGCTCCCAGTCCCCACCTGCAGGGGAAAGCTTTGCAAGTGGTGAAGCAGGGCTGCAAGCCCCCACCACCTGTCAATTTCTGGCTTTCTCTATCCAATAAATAAAATAAAACAGGTCTGCCTAGGTTCATCATTAACAGGATGTGTTGAGAGGTGTGAACCAAGAGCTACTGAAGGTGGGGAACAAGGGAAGAGCTGGAGTGAAGGGAAGGACTCCACGACTCAGAGGCCCAAGCTTTAGGACCCATCTTTAACAAAGAGCCCCAGTCTTCAGAGGGAGAAATTACTAAGTGTTGCCTGGCCAGGAAGAACACAAGCCCTAGCATGGGCTCAGAAGAAGCTGGAGAGATAAAAATCTGAGTCCTACCTCTTAAAATCTGAGTTCAGGGGATCATAGACAGGTACAAGCCCTACAAATCCAAGAGGCCATTTTTCCTGTCTTTCTGTTTTATTGGAGAAGGATGCTCTGAAGGATAACACATGTACAAGGCCCTAGATTTATATCTGAGAACTGCATAAAGAAGGAAAGAAACAAAATCAAATGAAAAGCAAAGAAAAGAAAGGAGAAAAAAGAGGAGAGGAGAGGAAAGGAGAGGGAAGGCAGGGGAAGGGAGGAAAGGGGAGGGGAGAAGAGGGGAGGGGAGGGAAAGGAAGAGGAGGGAGGGGAATAATAAGAGGAAGGGAAAGGAAGGGAAGGGAAGGGATAGTCTGGGTAAAGGAGCAAGAATATTTTTAGTCCTGTGACCACATTTTAAATATCTATAAAAGTCATCTGGAAAAAAGCTGGTCTACAGGTTTTGTTTTTTAACCTCTCTACACACTGCTATGTGTTAGATGAACTCATAGGAATCTTCATTGTTTTCAACCAGCACTGGTGATTGTGATGAATATTGCTACTCATTCTATTTTGAAAAGCAGAGAATGAAATTTTAAGAATGGTTTCCATATGATACCCTCTGACTTCTTAGAACTTACCATTTCTTGTGTGTTATCTTACAGCCCTGAGAAGGAGCCTGAGGACTTACCAAGGGTACCTCAATGTGGGACATACACATCTGGAAAAAGAGGCCAGGTGTGAAGACAGACTGGGCTGGACACTTGTGTGATCATCACAAGAGCGGAAGACAGGGAGGTGGCAGAGAGCATCTCCCATAGAAACCATCTCTCTCTCCTTCATGTGTGTGTCTACTTCTCAGGGCTAGCACGTGCAGTTTACCAGTTTCCCAGCTAATTCCACTGAGAGAATTTGAAGACCACAAAAGAAAAGAAAAGGATCCATCTCAGAATGTATACAGCTCCTGCTTCTCACGACTTGAGTTTGATTCTCATCATAACCAGTTGTCTTACCTGGGGCAAGTTATGTAATTAGATGCTCCAAGCTTTTGCTTACTCAACTGTGAAATGAATAAGACATACAAGGCAAAATGAGGTGGGCCCAGGGAATCTACTGAGACATCAAGGAGAGTCAATAGTCAGTGTGCTTAGCAAGGTGCCAGACACAGGGAAGGTACCAGCCTGATCACTTGTAAGACTTTTAAGACTCTGTAGAGCCCCACCTCCCCAGATCCTTGCCCCACTAGGGAAAGAGAGATGCAGGCTGGGAGTATGGATGGACCTGTCAACCCCCATGTTCAGCGTGGAAGCAATTACAGAAGCCAGACCTTCCACCTTCTGCATCCCACAATGACCTTGGGTCCATACTCCCAGAGGGATAAAGAATAGGAAAGCTGTCAGGGGAGGGGATGGGATACGGAGTTCTGGTGGTGGGAACTGTAACCCTCTTATCCTATGGTCTTGTCAGTATTTCCATTTTATAAATAAATAAATAATCTTTCCCGTGAAACCCAGTAGAGGAGACTTAGGAAGTTAAGCTTCATTTAGAGGGTAATTTTTTTTTTTTGCTTTATTGGGAAGATTAATGGTTTATAGTTGATAGTAAAATACAGTAGTTTGTACATGTGAAATATTACTCAGTTTTCTGCAGAACAATTCAACCCCCTTTAGGTCTTCCTCTGCCAGCATGTTCCAGGACCCGAACCCCCAGCCCCACCCCAGAGTCTTTTACTTTGGTGCAATACAACAGATTTAATCCAGGTTCTGCTTCATGCTTCCATTCTATTCATTATTTTTCAACTTCTGTCTGTTGCTGAGGAGTTATTCTGATGCAGTCTCCGCCCCCAGGTTTTACTACGCCCCGCGAAATCCTAGCAATGCCCCCTTCAACCAATCCTGGCCCTACACATCACTGCATCAGAATAACTCCTCAGCAACATCTGTCCATGAGATAGATCACTGATTAGCCACCCTTCTCTTTATGATTAATCTCACTTCACATGATTCCTTCATGCTCTATTCAAGAGGAGGTAAAGAAGGAGACGTCATCATTTTTAATAGCTGAGTAGTATTCCATTGTGTATCTAGACCACAACTTTCTCCACTATTCATCTATTGTTGGACACCTGGGCTGTTTCCAGGTTTGGGCTTTTACACATTCAACATATATGATGGTGGTGGAGGACCTAGGCTAGGAGGAGGAGAGTGTTCTGTAGAAAACGGAGAAATTGGGAGTCGGGCGATAGAACAAGAGTTACATGCACATGAAGCAAAGCAAATCACAAGGACCTGTGTAAGGATCCTGGTTCGAGCCCCCAGCTCCCCACCTGCAAGAGGGTCACCTCACAAATGGTGAAGCATGTCTGCAGGTGTTTCTCTTTCTCTCTGCCTCTGTCTTCTCCTCCTCTCTTGATTTCTCTCTGTCCTATCCAACAACGATGACATCAATAACAACAACAATAATAACTACAACAATGGCAACAAAAGAGAATAAATAAATAAATATAAAAAAATTAAAAAAGAAAACCGAGACATTTCACATATATACCAGCAACTGTATTTACTGTAAGCCATTAATATCCCCAATAGTAATTAAAAACATAGGTGAACACAGATCTTTTTGGATGGCTGCATACCTTAGGCTCTGTCCCCAGGAAAGGAATTACAGGGTCACAGGTCAGGTCCACTTCTAGCCTTCTGAGAGTTATCCAGGCTGCTCCCCACAGCGCTTGGACCTGCTGACATTCCCACCAGCAGTGAAACTCTGTTTTGAGCCCCAACACCACAGTGCTAAGCCAGCAGAGGAAGCTTTCATACTATGGGGTTTCTCCTTATCAGCCTTTCTCCCTGCCTATCTCAAAGATTAAATGACCTGAAGTGCTGAAGTAGCTCGTATGTGAGAATGTTGCTTTCTGTGTGGCTGGGTGGCTGCTCACCTGGTTGATCGCACATGTTATAGTGTGCAAGGAACCAGGTTTGAGCTCCAGGTTCCCCACCTGCAGAGGGAAAACTTCAGGAGTGGTGAAGCAGGGCTGCAGGTGTTTCCCTGACTCTCTCCCTCTCTATCTTCCCCTTCCCTCTCAGTTTCTGGCTGTCTCTATCCAATAAATAAATGAAGATTAAAAATATTACAAATAAAAAAGAACCTTGTCTCCATAAACAAAGAAAAGAGACAAGCGAATTAGGGGGAGGGTCTGCAGGTGAAGACAAGAGACCAAGAGACCTCTCTAATGTGAGCTTGGGAGTCAGCACCACACAGAGACAACTATACCCCGTGGAGATTGGTGAAAAGGGGCTTCCCTCATCACCTTCAACCTACCAAGTCAGCCCTTCTCTAGAGAAAGACAAGAAACAGGCTGGGAGTATGATCCACCTGCCAACACCCATATCCAGTGGAGAAGCACTTACAGAAGCCAGACCTTCTGCTCCTCATAGAAAACTTTGGTCCATATTCCCAGATGGATAAAGAATAGGGAAGCTTCCAATGGAGGGGATGGGACACAGAAATCTGGTGGTAGGAACTGTGTGTAATTGTACCCCTGTTATCTTACAATTTTATTAATCATTATTAAATCATGAATAAAATATTCAAATAAAAAAATCACTTAAAATTAAGAAAACATGGGTTGCCTGATAGAGTTGCTGAATGAAGAGACAAAGAACGGTTAATATAGCCAACTCAAGAAGTCAGTAATTGACCCTGAAGAGCACAATCTTTGCCATGTACAGGGACCTGGACTTGATTACCCAGGAGTCACATGGGAAGACCATGCTAACGGGGAACTTCAGATGCACTGGAGTAGTACTATGTTGTCTCTTATCCTTCTATCTGTATTTTTCTCTCCCTCTTCCACACCCTATCTGGAACACAGACAGAGAAAAAAAAACAAAAATGAGTGTACAGGGAACAATAGGAGAATAAATTGGCCATGAAGTACCACAGTCACTCTGACAGCAAAAGTAAATAAAATGAGAATTCAACAGACAAGTGTACTGTCTCTCACTGCTCAAGTGTCCAAATTTCTGCCTCATAGAGTTACTCTTTTGGAGGAATTCTCACATATTTTCTTTAAAGAAGGGAGTTCCATTGAATGAGTTTATCAATAAGTGTGATGTGCTATTTTCTCTTTGGTAAACCAGGGATTTGAGTTTGCAAACACAATCTTATTATTCCCTCCATAATTTGTTAATACTTCAGGATATGCCTAGATTCACTAGCAGAGTCAAGAAAATAAATTATACTTGGCATTCAATGAAGCCCTTAAAATCATGGGGTAATATTTGAATTAACCTTCAAAAGAGTATGTGTTACATGTTGGAATAAAGTAGTTTACTTTTTTATCATTGTAACAGTCATGAGCATAAAAAAGAAAGGCTTTAAAAATGATTTATTTATTCAAAAAATGCTTTATTGAGGTAATGCTTGCCAGGCTAGCTTCGTGGGCGAGAGAGACCAGGAACTCGTGGCAGCATGGTAATACATTGTTTATTGATGCAGGCAACCCAGAGTTGGGTGTGAGTGCAGCGGATTAAACCATGTGGCGCCAAACTGCAATGGCCGCCTCCCACTCTGCATGCCAGCCCTTCTCCAGGTCAGGATGCAGGAGAAGAAATAGAGAAGAAGAGAGCGAAACCAGGAACAGAAGGGGGTTTTATAGGATAAAACCAGAAGTGGCGAGTTGGAAACAGAAATGTTTAGGAAAGGGGGTGGAGAGAGGCAAAAGCCATGCTGGGAAGGTGGAAACATCCTTAGCAACTGTTAATATGGTTTTAACTGGTGGGATTAATTAACATTAATTAATTAATAAACATTATTAATTAACATTATCCCCTGAGGGGATAATGTGGTGGGGACACCTTTAGTCATTTCTAAGACAAAGCAGAAGTTTGGTATGTAAATAATAATACTTGAAAGGAAATATGGTGGTTTGTGGGCCCTGCCAATGTTCAACCACATCTGCACAATTTCCCAACAATGCTGACTAACAAAATTATTATTCTCATACGGATACAGTGTCACATCTTCCCAAGATAGTTGGTCATACACCTCAGCCATCACCAGATTCTCATCTTCCTCCACTAAAGGGCACTAGACTGCCAATCCTCTTTCATTCTCTCACACCTCCCTCTGTATGGATCTGTGGGAATGACATCTCACTTTGTATTTTACCATGTTTTATTTCTTAAATTCTCCCTATAAATTAAACCAGCTAATGTTTATTTTATTTTTATTTATAAAAAAGATCAGAACACTGTTCATCTCCAGCTTACAGTGGTGCTAGGAATTGAACTTGGACTCTCTGGGACCTCAGACATGCAGTAATGTGCTCTAAAATGGAGTTAATTTTTCTCTCTTGGGAAAGGCCTTTTTAAAAGTTGGAAGATAAGTCCAAAGTATTTATTTTTAGAATATAAGTCAAGGACACTAGAATAAGATCTCAAAGTTAGAAAGCGATGCTGGGAAGAGTCCTTGGTTGAAAGAAAGAATTTTCAGATAGAAATAAAACATGTCAGCTTGCCCAAGGGGTCTTACAGAACAGCTTGTCTTCCTCCACAATTTTCTCTAAGATCTTTTATGGTCAATATTCAGGTTTCCAAGGTGAGAGAATGATTTATAGAAAACACACGTTCAGAGATTTTCAGAGCTTTATGTAATTTTATAGTCAATCAAGTGTAGGCTGTGAAAGTTTATTTCCCCTTTCAGAAGCATTATTACCCTTAGCACTAGAGGAGAAAGTCCTTTGATGGCCATGGATTTCAGAGTGTCTGAATACTGCTTTTGTCCTCAGTCACTCTCACTCCTTTTCAAAACCTTGAAATATGGATGTTACATATGGTCTGCACAGATAATTCAGAGAACACTTGAGGAAGTGGGCGGTGAGGAGAAACAACAGTTCTTGGAGGGTTATCTATGAGGCTGTTTTTACCAAAGGTAAAACTCAATCAGAATTGGTATAGCATAAAAGGCTTTGGCTGAGCTTTCTCTAGGACTAGATTCTTAGATGTTAGTCATTGGGAGGTAGGAAGATTTTTCTAAAAGTCCATCACCCCATCATAGGTCAACAGACACTTCTACGATGGTCTGGTAAGTACAAATCTGAGAACCAGACCTTCTCACCTGCAAATAACAGTACAAATGCTGTGTGGCTGAAAGGAATAGAAATCTGCAAAGAAAGAAACAACTGAAGTTTCTCTGCAGAAACTGAAGGAGAAATGCTAGGGATGGTTAAGCCTGGCCTGTTATGCACACTCCAGCTTCCAAATGCAGAAAATTCTGGGATTTGGGAATTTGTTGCAACATTTCTACATGCCCCATAATGATAATAAAAGCACTTTTATTGTCTTATTAGTGTAGTGCAATTGCTTCTTTTACACACATCCGTTTTCAATAAAATCTTTAATGAGTTCATGACAACAATGCCCTTTCTCATTTCCCCCAGCAATCAAACCCTCAGAAGAAAGCATAAGATCTTATTCTATTAATTCTCTCACCCTATCCCCCGGCCCAGTGACACATTTAAATTTTTTTTTATTTATCCCAAGAAACTGGAATACACATTTTACTCAAATCCACATGGGTCATTCTCAAGGTTAGACCATATGTTAGGCCACAAAGACAGCATCAGCCAATTCAAGAGCATTGAAATCATCCCAAGCATCTTCTCAGACCACAGTGGAACTAAATTCACACTTAAAAGTCAAAAAAGATCAGTAACAGTCCCAAAATGTGGAAGCTCAACATTGTACTTCTTAACAAACTCTGGGTCAAAGAGGAAATAAAGGAACAAATCAAAATATTTTGAGACTTCAATGAAAATGAAGACACAAGCTATCAAAATATTTGGGACACAGCTAAGGCAATACTGAGAGGGAAGTTCATAGCTATACAAGCACACATTAAGAAACAAGAAAAAGCACAAATAAACAGCCTGATTGCACATCTTAAACCTAGAAGAAGAAGAACAAAGGAACCCTAAAGCTACCAGAAGGACAGAAATCACTAAAATTAGGGCAGAAATAAATAACATTGAGAATAAGAAAACCATACAAAAGAGCACTGAAAGTAAATGTTGGTTCTTCAAAAGAGTGAACAAAATCGACAAACCTTTAGCCAAACTCACAAAACAAAAAAGGGATAAGACCCAAATAAATTGTATACTAAATGAAATAGGAGATATCACAATAGACATCGCAGAAATTCAACATATCATGCGAGGCTTCTACTATATGCCACCAAGCTAGAGAACCTGGAAGAAATGGATGATTTCCTAGATACCTACCAACTTCCAAAACTAAGTAAAGAGGAAGTGGGTAACATGAACAGGCCCATCACAGCTAATGAAATTGAAACAGTTATCAAAAATACCCCCCAAATTAAAAGTCCTGGACTAGATGGTTTTACAAATGAATTCTACAAAACCTTCAAAGAAGAACTAATACCTCTACTTTTAAAAGTCTTCCAGAAGATTGAAAACACTGGAATACTCCCTGCCAGCTTGTATGAAGCTAATATCACTCTGATACCAAAAGCAGACAGGGACACAACCAAAAAAGAAAACTACAGACCAATATCTCTGATGAACATATATGCCAAAATACTGAACAAAGTTCTAGCCAACTGGATACAGAAGTGTATTAAAAAGATTGTTCATCATGACCAAGTGGGGTTTATCCCAGGAGGAGGTTGGTTTAATATACGTAAATCAATCAGTGTGATCCACCACATCAACAAAAGCAAGACCAAAAACTACATGGTCATATCAATAGATGCAGAGAAAGCCTTTGACAAAATACAACATCCCTTTATGATCAAAACACTACAAAAAATGGGAACAGATGGAAAATTCCTGAAGATAGTGGAGTCTATATATAGCAAACCTACAGCCAACATCATACTCAATGGTGAAAAACTGGAAGCATTTCCCCTCAGATCAGGTACTAGATAGGGCTGCCCACTATCACCATTACTATTCAACATAGTGTTGGAAGTTCTTGCCATAGCAATCAGGCAGGAGCAAGAGTTAAAGGGATACGGATTGGAAGAGAAGAAGTCAAACTCTCCCTATTTGCAGATGACATGATAGTATACACAGAAAAACCTAAGGAATCCAGCAAGAAGCTTTGGGAAATCATCAGGCAATATAGTAAGGTGTCGGGCTACAAAATTAACATTCAAAAGTCAGTAGCATTCCTCTATGCAAACACTAAGAAGAAATTGAAATCCAGAAATCAATTCCTTTTACTATAGCAACAAAAACAATAAAATATCTAGGAGTAAACCTAACCAAAGAAGTGAAAGACTTGTATACTGAAAATTATGAGTCACTACTCAAGGAAATTGAAAAAGACACAAAGAAGTGGAAAGATATTCCATGTTCATGGGTTGGTAGAATTAACATCATCAAAATGAATATAGTACCCAAAGCCATCTACAAATTTAATGCTACCCCATCAAGATCCCAACCACATTTTTTAGTAGAACAGAACAAATGCTACAAATGTTTATCTGAAACAAGAAAAGATCTAGAATTGCCAAAACAATCCTGAGAAGAAAGAACAGAACTGGAGGCATCACACTCCCAGATCTAAAATTGTATTATAGGGCCATTGTCATCAAAACTGCTGGAACATGAATAGACACAATGACCAGTGGAATAGAATTGAGAGCCCAGAAGTGAGCCCCCACACGTATGGACATCTAATCTTTGACAATGGGGCTCATACTATTAAATGGGGAAAGCAGAGTCTCTTCAACAAATGGTGTTGGAATAAATGGTTGAAACATGCAGAAGAATGAAACCGAACCACTGTATTTCACCAAATACAAAAGTAAATTCCAAGTGGATCAAGGAATTGCATGTTAGACCACAAACTATCAGATACTTAGAAGAAAATATTGGCGGAATTCTTTTCCGCATAAATTTTAAAGACATCTTCAATGAAACGAATCCAATTACAAAGAAGACTAAGGCAAGTATAAACCTATGGGACAACATCAAATTAAAAAGCTTCTTCACAGCAACAGAAACCACGACCCAAACCATGAGTCCCCTTACAGAATCGGAGGAGATCTTTACGTGCCATACATCAGACAAGAGGTTAATAACCAACATATATAAAGAGCTTGCCAAACTCAACAACAAGACAAGAAATAACCCCATGCAAAAATGGGAGAAGGACATGGACAGAATACTCACCACAGAAGAGATCCAAAAGGCTGAAAAACACATGAAAAAATGCTCCAAGTCTCTGATTGTCAGAGAAATGCAAATCAAGACAACAATGAGATAGCACTTCACTCCTGTGAGAATGTCATACATCAGAAAAGGGAACACCAGCAAATGCTGGAGAGGTTGTGGGGTCAAAGGAACCCTCCTACACTGCTGGTGGGAATGTCAATTGGTCCAACTTCTGTGGAGAACAGTCTGGAGAACTCTCAGAAGGCTAGAAATGGACCTACCCTATGATCCTGCAATTCCTCTCCTGGGGATGTATCCTAAGGAACCCTACATATCCATCCAAAAAGATCTGTGTACACATATGTTCTTGGCAGCACAATTTGTAATAGCCAAAACCTGGAAGCAACCCAGGTGTCCAACAACAGATGAGTGGCTGAGCAAGTTGTGGTATATATATACAATGGAATACTACTCAGCTGTAAAAAATGGTGACTTCACCATTTTCAGCCAATCTTGGTTGGACCTTGAAAATATCATGTTGAGTGAAATAAGTCTGAAACAGAAGGATGAATATGGGATGATCTCACTTTCAGGCAGAAGTTGAAAAACAAGATCAGAGAAGAAAACAGAAGTCGAACCTGAAATGGAATTGGTGTATCGCACTAAAGTAAAAGACTCTGGGGTGGGTGGGTGGGTGGGGAGAATAAAGGTCCAAAAAGGATGACGGAGGACCTAGTGTGGGTTGTATTGTTATATGGGAAACTGGGGAATGTTATGCATGTACAAACTATTCTACTTACTGCTGAATATAAAACATTAATTCCCCAATAATAAAAAAATAGAAAATTTAAAAAAGAAAAAAAAGAAAAACAGGAAAAAAAAACTTGCAAACAATTTTTTTTTCTTTTTATAAAATGGAAACATTGACAAAACCGTGGCATAAGAGGGACACAACTTCACACAATTCTCACCACCAGAACTCTGTATCTCCTCCCCTTCCCAGGTAGTTTTCCTTTTCTCTAACCCTTTTGGGAGCATGGACCCAAGATCGTTGTGAGATGCAGAAAGTTGAAGGTCTGGCTTCTGTAATTGCTTCCCCACTGAACATGGGCATTGACAGGTCGATCCATACTCCCAGCCTATCTCTCCTTCCCTAGTGGGGAAGAGCTCCAAGGAAGCGGAGCTCCAAGGCACATTGGTGGGGTTGTCTGTCTAGGAAAGTCTGGTTGGCATCATGCTAGCATCTGGAACCTGGTGGATGAAAAGAGAGTTAACATACAAAGTCAAACAAATTGTTGAACAATCATGGACCTAAATGTTGGAATAGTGCAGATGAAGTGTTAGGGGGTCCTCCATTTTGAAATGTAACTAAAATATGCCTACTAGCTATCTACAAAATATAGGACCCCCAGGGCACATCTTAAGAGTAGGCCTTCATCAGTAATGAGTATCCACTCCAGGGAGCTCCAACTCTTCCTACTTTCATTGTATATTCTGACCTTGAGCCATAAACACTTGAGCAAGCAATCCACTGGTCTCTTCAACTGGATTACAAACTCCTAGCATGCATATAACGTCCCTGAGGAATTCTTAGATTTCTGTAGCACAGGATGATGTGTTCATGTTGATTATCGATGAACTGTTCAGTTATATCAGATGCAAGTGTGAATACAGCAACAATTGCATAGTTTGCCAGTGCTACTTCCTACTAAAATAGCATGTCCAGTGACAGCTCTAGTGACAGCATGATTTAAAAAGGCACAGATGGTGGTGGGAATTATGTGGAGTTATACCCCTCTTATTCTGTTGTATGCTTAAAAAAGAAATACAGCTTCTCTGCCCAGCCGTATGTCTCTGCGTCTCTGTTACCCGCCCGTGAAGCTAGCCCGGCCAGCTGGAACCAATGAATTTTAACAACAAATGGTGCCCACGTGGACCTGACCTGCGCATCTCTCAGATAAGTAAAGACAATTTGGCTACCTATGCACTATGGCCTTCTCTTCTGCTTGTGAAGAGATCTCCAAAGGCCTCTGCTCTTTCTTCACGAGAGTGCTTTGCTGTTTCTGGAACATTTATCTCTGGACCACTCTGTGGTTTCCACTCGCTCGGGCAAACTCAGAACAGCCAGTGAGAATAGCCAGCGGGCAGGAGGTGAGGCGTGGAGTTGCTGTTTCCACCTGGTTAAATAGCCAGCCAGCCAGCTGCACCCAGACAACCCCGCGCACCACACCCGCAGCCCCGCAACCCGCAGGAGGCTGACACCAGCACACAGGAGCCCAATGCCACCACACAGGAGCCCGACGCCAGCATGCAGGAGCCCGATGCCAGCACACAGGAGCCCAATGCCAGCACGCAGGCCAGCCCACAGGAGCCGGCTCTCCACCGCATGGCGCAGGTCATTGGACGTGTGATCCCTCCACGCTGCTCGGCCACTGCGAACAGGGAAGCAGACATGGCAGGGCCATGGGGCAGGGCCGAGGCGGCCTATCATGGCCGCCACCCCTGGGCACCTAGGCCCACGCCTTCTACAATGGTGGCCCGCCCGCCCTCTTGCTATAAATTCTGGAATGATCCCAGACCTCCCAGACCCCCGGGCTCCCTGCCGAAACTGGGCACACGAGATCTCCAGCCGCCGGTCCTGTCTGAAGACAGACAAGCTGGAGTACGCAGAGATTTGTGCAGAGATCGCAACCTGCAATTCCTAGAAGTGAAGCTGCCCAAGAGACCACCACTGGACAACGCACCCCCCCAACAACTAAGACAGTACAGATTTAAATTCGTGTTTAAAATGACATGTCTTCATAACAAAGGTTTCTCTCCTTGTGTATTAATGACCATGTTTATGTGTATGTTTAAAGTTTGGTAAACAGTAACTTTAAGGCTAAAATCTTACTAGTCAAAGTTAAATGAAAAAGGTTTTCAACGTAATTCTCATAATGATAAAATTAACTTACATTTAAAGTCTGAGGTAAAAATTAGTTAACAATCAATATATTTTAACTAAGTTGGTCTAAACAAAAGGTTAAATAGACTTGTTGATATGTAAAACTCTCGATTACCTTCTCTATTAGAAATGGTAGATTGCACAATGGCTATGCTAATTATTCTCATGCGGGAGGTTTCCTTTCCTGCACAGCTAGGGTGTGACTCCATTTGAATGGGTGTAACAAAAGGTTAAAAGACGTTGTTGATATGTAAAAGTCTCAAATTCCTTCTCTATTAGAAATATGCTAATGACAAGTTTTGTTTCATAGTAAGTAAATTGTAGCCAGCTGCCTTTGGGACTCTACGCCATTCCCCGCCCCCATGCAAATGCCCATCGAGGCAAGTACGCCCCCCAGAGGCAAGAAATGTTTATTTAAGCTGATAAAGTTTTACCCACAGAGGCAAAAAAAAAGGCCCCCTCAGACCTTCCCTTGGCAGCACACTGGTTCTTGTTACTTGCTTACATGTTTCTCCATGTTTGTGCCAGTTTCTTTTTAAAAAAATGCCTATATGATAGAGGTTTCTGTTCACCCCACACCCTTGATACTGTAGCCATTTAGTTAAAAAGAAAAGGGGGAATTGTTGTATGCTTTACATTGGGTTGTTCTAGTTCTCCCCCGCCAAGAGAATTGGATCAGTCCAGTTAGTTTCATGGGCCCGCTTGGCCCCGCCCCAAGGAACCCGGAGAGGGTTCCTGAGTTCCAGAATAAGAGAGAGTGTTTGCGCCGCTGCAAAGAGACAGCAGAGTTCTGTTTGGTGATTAGTTTGTCTTAGCTTATGAATCGTTGTTCCTGAATAAAGAAATACAGCTTCTCTGCCCAGCCGTATGTCTCCGCATCTCTGTTACCCGCCCGTGAAGCTAGCCCGGCCAGCTGGAGCCAACGAATTTTAACAACATTATTCTATGGTTTTGTCAGTGTTTCCTTTTTATAAATAAATAAATAAATAAATAAATGGAAAAAAGGTACAGACAACATTTCTGGAAGGGCCAACCCATTTCACCTGTCTCAACAGTTCTTTCAGAACAAACCTATTGTACTCCTGCAACTAGAGCAATAAATCCACAATATAAAAAAATCTCCTTCTCCTCCTTCCCCTTCTTCTTTTCCTTCTCCTTCTCCACTTTCTTCTTCTCCTTCTCCTCCTTCTCCTTCTTCTTCATCTCCTCATCCTCCTTCCTCTTCCTCCTCTTCCTTTTCTTCTCCTTCCACTTCTTCTTCCTCTTCTCCTCAACTCAAAGTTCTTATCCCCTTTCAGTGAAGCTTTAGTTTGTTGTTGTTTTCTATTTTACCCTTAGGGATATCACTATATCAATTGTTGCTTGCTGCCTACATTACGTTGCCACTACAGTAGGTCATTTTTTTTTTAATATGCAAAGGGTAAAATAAAGAGAGAGGTAGAGAGGAATAGAGATTGAGAGGAGAGGCACCTGTATCAGTGAGTCCCTACTCATGAAGTTTCCCCTCTGCAGGTGTAGGCCTGTTGGATATGCACCAGGCAGTCTACTGGGCACGCCACCACCTGACCCCACTTGTGTCTTCTTCCGTAGGCATCAGAATGTTAAGATGATCCTGTAAAGTCCTAAAGAAACATGCAGAGACCCAGTTTATCCATCAAATATAGCTGCATTTCTCCTGAAAAATAAAACAAAATTCTATGGTGTTGTCATCCATCTCTAAGTTTATTTACAGGGCTAGTACACATAGATTTAAGTAACAATTTGAAAACCATCTGGGTATACATCAGCAGTCTCCTAAATTTGAATAATTTCATCTGTCCTCCAAAACACTAGAGAGAACAAGGATCATAATCAATAAATCCTACATCTTTTGAATGAGTCAAAGAGAACTTAGTAAAGAAAAGCTATGGGATCCCAGAGGTGACACACCTGGTTAAATGTACTCGTTACCATATGCAAGACCCAAGTCAATTCTCTGCTCTCCATTGGAAGGGGGAAAAGCTTCACAAGCAATCAAAAGGCTTACAGGTGCCTCTCTTTCTCCCACCCCCTCTCAATTTCTCCCTGTCCTAGGAAATAAAATAAAGTTAGAAGATAAAAGAAAAAGCTATGAGTGGAAAATGAGCTTTCATGTTCTCTGCCACCATTGTCCTCTCTCATTAATGTCTTTGCAGACAATGCCAGGAAAACATGGCACATTTGCAAAGAAGAGTGAAATACTGAGTGTACAGCTGAGTTACAGTGGCCCCTCCTCAAATGTGAGATGTTTCTTATACATGTAAGATTAGAGAAGAGGCTAGGAAGAAATGTCAAGCAGATGTACTGGAAAAAACCAAACATGGGAGAGAATCAAATAAAAAGAAAGGAAGACATGTCCCTTGAAATTTTGCATGTCTACAAAGAAAAGGAAGGAGAAGACAGTGGTCCCAAGTGGTTAGATAGTTCTGCCTTCTTAGCCTCCAAAGAAACATATAAAAGAACAGCAGTTCCCAGCATCCACTATGGCAGACATCTGAAAAAAATCAAAGATTTACATAAAGATATCAAACCCTAAATTAAAGAATAACAATAATAAAGCAAAACAAAATAAAAAATAAGCAAACATAAAATAGGACAGGTAGTCTGTGTAATTTTTGGTCTAGAATTAAAAGTGTGGTGTTGGCACATGGTAGATGGTGAAAACTCTAAGATAGAATAGAAAGTAAGAAATAATAGTAACACAGTTATGAAGTTAGGTACTGAAAAAAAAATCTTGGAATTGACACTATTCAGAGAAAGATGATCACTAAAATAATTCCCAAACATATCAGATACCTAAGTGTAAGATAATGTGAAAGCGTGGTAGAGCACAGGGGAACTCCCATCCTAACTATGGAGGTCTGAATAGACATTCCACCTGTCAGTCTCTCCCTTTCAGGGATGAACCATGGAAGGAAAAGCTTTCCTGACTCAGTTTCCTCTTGTCAATCTCCCAGGCTTCACAAAGACCTACACCCCCCTAACACTTGCTCATTCCCTTGCTGCAAACCAAATGGTTGCCTCCTTTAAAGTTCACTTATAAGTTCACCATCTTTGATCACATACAAACTATACTCCATCACCCTGCCTTGTCAGAAACTTAATAGTAAGGCCCACACTCTATTTCCTTGTTCTTTGATCACAATTCCTTGCATCGATATTCTGCCTTTCTCTGTTTACCTCACCCTGCTGGTATAATTAACACTCGTGCCCCATAGCAACTAATCATGTTGAACTATCCTCTACCCCTATCAATTCTCATCATTCCTTAGATCCTCCACCATGAGGGTACTGATCTTTAGAAACCCATCATCATTGACATATGTGAAAAATGTTCTTTGTTCCATTCTGCTATTTAAACCGTGCCTCTTGCTTATTAAGATGTATTGTTCATAGTTGAATTTTCTCCTGGTGTTCCTTCTGTTTGTGTAGTCACTGGTGCTAGCACAGAATAGCTGTTGGCTTACTTTGTTGCGAGGCCATCCACATGAGTGCCAACATCGAAGTAAAAAATATATATATAAGAAAGAAAGCAAAATTATAAGTACTACAATAACTCATGATTATGTCCTCACTTGCTGAGAATTGCTTCTTTTTAACTGTGACAAATGAAACAACTATGTGCAATAAAAATACATAATCGATTTAATTGTGAAATTATTTTGAAGTAGCAGATTTCCCCAGGACCAAAGTCAACATACAAATTGCAGTTGTGAGAAACTTTTATTTTCTGTAGGGAATGCAGCTACCAGATCTATCCTTAGGATGTTGTTTTCTCTTAGGCAGTGAAATGAGGACAAACTCAAAACCAAACAGAACCATGTGCAGCTAGTAAAACTGGGCTTTACAACTGAGCGGTGCTGAAATCCACTTGTGATCAGAGAACAGAGATTTTTTCACATTCAGGGAAGAGACCAGTTCTCAACTGACAGAATGACAGACATATGTCAGTGAACCATGTCTGCTCTTGGAAGGACATGAGGTGAGCAACCTTGTGGGAAGATGTTTGACACTACCAAAGGTACATAAACTTTTACTTCTGATCCAATCATCTGAAAAATATATGACATACCACTGTGTAACTACAAAAGGAATGAAGAGAGCTGGGGAGATAATGCAAATATTCTGCAAAAGGACTTTAGTCTCTGAAGCTCTGAGTTCCTGGGTTCAATCCCTAGCACCACCATAAACCAGAGTTGAGCAGTGCTCTTGTAAAATATAAAATAAAAATAAAATAAAGATGAATTTAGACAATTTTCTCAGCTGGTGGTATACAGAGTGATTTCTAGGATACATTGTTCAGTGGAAAAGGATAAAGTAAAAATAATAGACTTTTGGGAATTGGGTGGTAGCACAGCAGGTTAAGTACACATGGTGCAAAGTGCAAGGACCAGTGTAAGGATCCCAGTTTGAGCCCCTGGCTTCCCACCTGCAGGGCAGTGGCTTTACAAGCAGTGAAGCATGTCTGCAGGTGTCTATCTTTCTTTCCCCCTCTCTGTCTTCCCCTCCTCTCTCCATTTCTCTATGTCCTATCCAACAATGACAACATCAATAACTACAACAACAATGAAAAACAACAAGGGCAACAAAAGGGAATATATATATATATATATGATAGGCTTTTTCTGCTACTCCTGGTACTGCTTGTGTGCTTGCTGGGTGTGGGCCTGGTATTTCTTGAGAAGCTACAAGTGAAGAGACCATGGTGTTCACCATGGCTGATGAAAAGACCAAGGAAGGAGTCAAGACTGAACAACAACCATACTATCTGAAGGTGGTGGGTCAGTGCTGGGCTAGCTAGGGTTAACTCTTCTCGGGCGCGTACTCTGGGTTGGAGAGAATGCGACTGGAGCCAGCCTGGGCTGCTACTCACTCAGCAACGTGAGAGAGATGACCCAGGAACAGAGCTCGTGGTGGCAAAACAATTAGATTCTTTATTGATCCAAGCCAAGGCTTTTTAAGAGTAGGACCCAGGAGTGG
Organism: Erinaceus europaeus; assembly: GCF_950295315.1. Taxonomy (NCBI): domain Eukaryota; kingdom Metazoa; phylum Chordata; class Mammalia; order Eulipotyphla; family Erinaceidae; genus Erinaceus; species Erinaceus europaeus. Next base: position 87,672,648 of record NC_080176.1, read on the forward strand.
AAAGGCAGAAACGGAAATGGCTTGACATGGTTTGGAAAGGGGCAGAGAAAGGCAAAAGGGGCTGGAAAGGTAGGAACTTCCTTAGCAACTGTTGTGAGGATTTTAACTGGTAGGATTAATAATACCCTGTAGGCAGGAAGGGTCTTGAAGGCAGAAAGAAGATAGATCAAAGGAATGGAATGGGTGGGGATCTTTCAAGCAAAACAGTGATTATGTAGATAATAAGGGAGCAGGCCATAGTATCAGGAATGCAGGGTGCTTTGTGAGACAGGGAGTCTGATAAGATGAGGCAAACCTTGGGGGGGGGATCGTGTCCCTCCTTGCTCGATCTCTCAGTAGAGAGAGAGAGACTGATAGTGTGGATGAATCCCTCAAGTCAAGCCCTGCCAAGCTCAACCACATCCTCACAATTTCCTACAGGTCAGAAGGGCTCAGTTTCAGATTAAGAGGCAGACAACATTTAGGAGACTCATCTATGGTGAATGACAGGGATTGTCAGTGAGGCAGATCAGATTCCGACTTTACTGGCAGACAATTCATCAAACAAATCCACCTGCACAGCTGGAAATGGAGGATGAGGATACAGCTGCTGTCTTCTAGCAGCAGACAGGAGTCCACTATAAAGAGAGCCTGCTACTTTCCTCCAGACCGAGAAGACATTCTCAAGTAGAAAACCGCAATTGAGTTCCACCACATATGACTACTCCAGTATAGTTTTTCTCTATCCTTTCATTTTCCTCTTCCCCATCCCTTTATTGTACAGAAAGTAACTGGTGTGTGTGCATGTTGCTGCTTTAAAAAAAAAAAAACTAAATAGCCAACGGTGTGTTTTGATTAACATCAAATGGAGATGGGATGGGGAAAATACTGGTTCTGTGAAAATACCTCCTTTCTCCATTTGTGGCATGCTTATTCAACTCTTTTTTTTAAATTAATTGATTTATTTTCCCCTTTTTGTTGCCCTTGTTTTGTTTTTATTGTTGTCGTTATTATTGTTGTTATTGTCATTGTTGTTGGATAGGACAGAGAGAATTGGAGAGAGGAGGGGAAGACAGAGAGGGGGAGAGAAAGACACCTGCAGACCTGCTTCACCACCTGTGAAGCGACGCCCCTGCAGGTGGGGAGCCGGGGGCCGAACTGGGATCCTTATGCTTCTCCTTGTGCTTCACGCCACGTGTGCTTAACCCGCTGTGCCACCGCCCAACCCCCTCATTCAGCTATTTATATTCCAGTAAGTTATTTTGCTCTCAATGTTTAACATAATAAATAAATATAAAAATTCTTGCATACCTTGTTTGGTTGGACAATCTTAATGTTTTTCATTTATCATTGTAAAACCAAGGACAGTTTTATTATGTTTTTGTACATAGCTGTTTCATATAAAGCAATCTGTCCTTAAGTAGGGGTAAATTACTCTAAAAGAAATGAATTCTAGTTTTCTCTTCAAGTCAAGTGTCTTGTTGTTTAAATAAACTTCTTATTTATAAAAGAAAAAGTAATTAGATGGAGATCTTTCATGGTCATCCTGAAGACGCTTTGGTTACTTGGGAGGGGTTTGTGTATCTGAGGGCACTTGCAAGGGAGAAGGGCAGAGCTTGAATGGTCCTGAGAGCCCAGTGCCCAGTGTCCTTCAGTGGACTGTGAGGTGGCTGGTACTCAATCTGAGGGATGTGAAATGATTCCCCTATGAAAGCAACAAGTCTGTAAAACAACATTCCCCCAAGAACAATACAAATAAATCTTAGAAGGAATGATCAGGGCTTGCAATGAATGGGGTGGGGCTGGGAGAGGAGGTCATCGTTCCACAAGAGTGCATTTTCCCTGAAGTTCTAACTCTTGGAGCACTGTTGACATTTTGTGCACAAAGAATTAATAAAATAACCAAGTTAAGGAGAATAGGATTAAACCTAAAACGGAGTCCAAGCAGAAACAGACAGGCTTTCCTGGTTTCAGATTAATGACAAACTAAGCATATGGGAAAAACAAGCCAGTAGCAGAAGTTTAGAAGGAAATCAGTATTTTGAATATGTATATATATCCTTAAGGTAAATACAAAATAACCTTTAAAACATTGAACCTTTACACACTATATTTTTCAGTTGTTAGAGGCAAGGCTTCTAAGTTGCTTTCTGTGTATTTCAGGACTGAGAAAATGAGCACATATATTTGGAGGATAATTGAGAATCCAATTTTTGAGAATAGTTATAAAAACAGAAAGGGGAAAGACTAGAATGAACTGTGAAGGCTGGACTGAAGCTGAATGTATTAGTACATACTCCCATTTCATTTAGGGGGGCGTGCAATGAAGGAATTCTTACAACTTTTACATTTATTGAATAGTCTTAATAACCACCAAATGTGAGCTTGACATATTGTTTTTTTACCAATGATTTTCAAATTTCAGCAATATACATTATATATACATATATATATACATACATATATGTTATATTTTTTTTCAGTTAAGTAACTAGAACTAAAATAAGAATTCAGTGCTTCTGTCCTTGGGGAGAATCATAGATATTTAAAATTATTTTCTTTGTGTATGCATATTTAAAATTTAATCTTACATACTTTATAGAAAAAAGCCTATACAAATTATGATTTCTATGGATGGGTGGTGTTTCACCTGGTTGAGCACACATGGTACAGTGTACAAGAATCTGGGTTCAAGCCCCTGGTCCTCAACTACAAGTCAAAAGCTTTGCTAGTGGTGAAGCAGGGCTGCAGGTGTCTCTCTGTCTCTCTCCCTTCCTATCACCCCCTTCCCTCTCAATTTCTGGCTGTCTTTATCTAATAAATGAATAAAGGTTAACAAAAAGCCTTTAAAAAAAAGAGTTAACACTTAAAAAACAAATAATAGTTTATAGAATTAAAAATTATTTATTTCTTTATTGTGTGGAGACAGAGAGACACTGAGGGCAGAGACAGAGAAGGAGAGAGCTAGAAAGCCACCTGCAGCCCTGCTTCACCAGCTCCAGGCTGAGGCTACCCCCCTGCAGGTGGAAACGCAGGGCTTGAGACTGGGAACTTCGGGGACTATCCGTAACTCAAGGAGGAGGCTTAGGAGGAAAGAAGGGGAAAGGAATAGAGACCAAGAGTCTTTAGGATGGCTAATAGGCCTTAAGAAAACTCAGATGGTGAGAGTGACAGTGTGTGGCCAAGCTTGACTGGCTAGGAACCTCTCAGTGTCCCTGTGCTAAAGCCAATCTTCCTGGTGGTCAGTGTTGGCAGGAAGCTTGAATTTTATCATTGGCAGCAAATGCTGTCAGTTATTTTTTCTGGAAGTGACAGAATTCAATTGTTTGTTATCCAAAAACTATTTGCCAGGCAGTCAAGTTTGAATAGCCACAGTTTGTCTGTCATTTATTTCTTTGGAGTCAAAATAGTGCTGGCTGGATCAGCTCACGTACTACAGAATAGCACAGCTGATCTTCTTTTCACTTTTCTCTTCTTTTCTTTTCTTCTCCTTTAATACAATTAATACTGAAGAATATTGTGGATGATATCACTATATCTCCTTTTTAAAATGTTTTCTCAGCACTCCTGTCACCAAAGGCCTATATCCCCACTCCCGTAGACCCCACTCCTGTAGATAATAACTATAATTCTCCCACAGTCCTTCCTTCTGCACCTCAATGGAATTTTAGTCCATCCTCAGAGAGAGAGAGATAGAAGGAGGAGAGAGAGAGAGAGGGGGGGAGGGGGAGGGGATGGGGGGAAGGGGGAAGAGAGATTAAGGGAAAAATTACAGGAGGACTCTGAACCTCTATTCCATTAGGACTCAGAGAGAGAAAAGGAAAAAGGGGAGGATATTCAGAAGTAATAACAGATGTAAGAGTGACTTAGAAAGGAAGAGAAGGCAGGACCCCCCCCAAAAAAGAGCAAATATATATAAATATCAATAGTTATAGAAATAATAACCAGCCCATATCTGTGACCTTGGGAGGCCTTCTGCGGTTTCCAGTGGAGAGAATGGGCAAACAGAACTCCGGTGGTGGAAATGGTGTGCAATTGTATCCTTGTTATTTTGTAGTTTGGTAAATCAATATAAAATAACTAATAAGGAACTAAACAAGAAAAAGAAAAATATTTTTATTTTATTTATTTATTTTGGATAGAGACAGTAAGACATTGGGAGGGGAAATGGGAGATAAAAAGAGAGACGTTTGTATTACAACTTCACCACCCTGCAGGTGGGGACCGGAGCCTGAATCCAGCTTCTGTGCAAACCATATGTGTATTTTTAATTGTGATTAGAAACACAGCATGGGACGTACCATCTAAGTCATTTTAAGCATGTGACTCAGTGACGTTAGGTGCGCTGACGTGGCTGTGAGGTTCCGGGGAGCTGAGCCGTGTGTGAGGGGCCTGTCTTGAAGCAGACAACTGGCGGTCAGAGACCCGGGCCCTGAGTCTTCAAGTCATTTTTCAGCTGCAGCTCTTCTTCTAGCATTTGCCCTTCTTCCGTAGCCAGTCCACAGCGTCAGGTTGAAAGCTGTCAGGAGCTGCTTGTTGCTGGCTTTGAAAGTGACTGGGATCCATGTGGATTCAGTCGGCTAGGAAGGATTGTCAGTTTCCCCAATGAATGGGTACGTAGTGGAGATGTCACAGTGTCAGTTCGGCTCAGGATTAACTCGAAACGTGAAATATGTGTTCTTTAGGTTGGTTTCAGAATAGGATGGCATGCCCTGAACACCTACAGACCTACGCTGACCTTGAGAGGTCATTTCTCCAGGGTTCTCAGCATTTTCCAAGATAGAAAGTTAAAAATGACAAATATGAAAATTCCCCTTTGAATCACGGGTTTATTTAGAGCAATTGTCATTTGTAGTGGCCGTGATCTCTAGGATTTAAGAGATGTGTGTGTTTATGTGTCATCCAGATTCTATTTACTCATGAAATGCAAAGAGCATTTCCTAAAGAAATTCACCTCGTTTAGCTTTTGAGCCTGAGAGCAGAAGCATCAATACAGAATTCCAATTCCTTTCTTAGATACCAACTAGTAGATGAACATCTTTGCCTTTGAATACAAGTAATTTTGGTTAGGAAGTTTTAGTTTGAGAATAAAAACCAAAGGGAGTCGGGTGTTAACGCAGCGGGTTAAGCGCATGTAGCACAAGGCGAAAGGACCGGCATAAGGATCCCGGTTCGAGCCCCCGGCTCCCCACCTGCAGGGGAGTCGCTTCACAGGCTGTGAGGCAGGTCTGCAGGTGTCTGTCTTTCTCTCCCCCTCTCTGTCTTCCCCTCCTCTCTCCATTTCTCTCTGTCCTAACCAACAACAATGGCATCAATAACAATACAAATAAATAAATAAAATATATTATAAAAAAAAGATTTTAGTGCCACACAGTTAAAAGATTGAATTATTCCATTATGAAGTTTGGCAATGAAGAAGGCTTAAGAGATAAGCAACTGGAAATGGCATTGACTTTAAAGCCAAACCAGGAATCTGAGTTAGTTATGTTTCTTTCTCTTCTAGAACAAAAACTGAATCTGTATGATTCAGAGAAAGAGAAGCTTAGTACAATTTTTAAGTTTATGCATATTTACATATCTCTGGCATTACACATATAAATATACACCTTCTATGCATGAAAAAGGTTTGTCTTTAATTATCTTTGTTTATTTAAGGATAGAGACTGTCAGAAATCAAGAGGGAGAGACAGTGAAGAAGAGAGACAGAGAGACACCTGAAGCCTGTTTCACCACTTGCAAAGCCTTTGCCCTGAAGTTGGGGACCAGGACCTTGAACCTGGGTCCCTGTGCATTGTAAAAAGTGGGGTGTATAGTAAGGTGTCAGGCTACAAAATTAACATACAAAAGTCAGTGACATATCTTTATGCAAACACTAAGTTGGAAAAAGAAGAAATCCAGAAATCAATTCCTTTTACTATAGCAACAAAAATAATAAAATATCAAGGAATAAACCTAACCAAAGAAGTGAAAGACTTGTATACTGAAAATTATGAGTCACTATTCTAGGAAATAGTAAAAGATACAAAGAAATGGAAAGATGTTCCATGTTCATGTTCATGGGCTGGAAGATTTAACATTAAAATGAATATACTACCCAGAGCCATATACAAATTTACTGCTAGACCCATCAAGATCCCAACCACATTTTTAGGAGAATAGAACAAAAGCTACAAATGTTTATCTGGAACCAGAAAAGACCTAGAATTGCCAGAGCAATCTTGAGAAGAAAGAACAGAACTGGAGGCATCACACTCCCAGATCTCAAATTGTATTATAGGGCCATTGTCATCAAAACTGCTTGGTACTGGAGCATGAACAGACACACTGACCAGTGGATTAGCATTGAGAACCTAGAAGTGAGTCCCCACACCTATGGACATCTCATCTTTGACAAAGGTGCCCAAACTATTAAATGGGCAAAGGAGAATATCTCTTCAACAAATCGTGTTGGAAAAATTGGGTTGAAATGTGCAGAAGAATGAACCTGAACCACTATATTTCACCAAATACAAAAGTAAATTCCAAGTGGATCAAGGACTTGGATGTTAGACCAGAAAAAATAAAAGTTAAAAATGCAAAGAGACTCTCCTACCTGAGGCTCCCAAGATCAATCCCCTGAACCATCATAAACTAGAACTGAGCTGCTCAGCTCTGGGAAAGAAAAAAATGTTAAAAAATAATGAGTACTTCTCAAAGTACGGTGCCTGGAATGTTTGGAGTTCCACATATGTGCATGCAAAGTCATTTTATAGTCTGAAAAAAATTAATCTCAGTGGCTCCAGCTCCTTCATGGCTCCCTCAGCCTGAAAAAGTTCAGTTATAATCTTCATTTATTATTCCTCCACGTAGCATCCTATAAAAATTTATTTTATTTTTTATTATCTTTATTTTATTTACTGGATAGAGACAGCCAGAAACCAAGAGGGAAGGGCGTGATTGGGAGAGACAGGGAGACACCTGCAACACTGCTTTGCCACTTGCAAAACATTCCCCCTGCAGGTGGAGACTGAGGGCTCGAACCCAGGTCCTTGCACATTTTGTAACATGTATGCTCAACCAGGTGTGCCACTACCTGGCCCCTAAAAAAAATTCTTATAAACCTAAAACTTTCATTTTCCTTGCTTAGGTTTTTCTTATATTTAGGAATGTGTAGTTCTGGTACTGTTCACGCAAATGAATGCATGTGTGAGAAAGAGAGGGAAGAGGAGGACTAGAGGAAGGGAGAGAGAGAGAGAGAGAGAGAGAGAGAGAGAGAGAGAGAGAAAAGAAGAAAAGGAAATGGAAGAGGGAGAGAGTAACAATGAAAGGAAGGGAGAAAGAGAGGGAAGGATGGAAGGAAGGAAGGTAGGAAGTAAAGAGAAAAGGTGCAAATTTTGTGACACTCATTTTCAGATTGTATCAAGTATTTGAGAGTTTAGGAATCTGGTATCAAGAAAAATGAGTGTGCTCACTTTCAGGTCAGTATTTTGAATTCGGCTCAGCTTGGTATTAACTCTAAGTATGAAATATGTGTTGTTGAGGTTGGTTTCAGAATAAAAATAGAATGTTTGCCCTGTTCTGAGCTGAAAGCCATCCATATTTTCCAAACCAGCTGTGTGCTGTTGATGACAACCGATGCTGAATACAATGCCAGGCAGAGAGGCGGCTTAATGGGGCTATTGCTGAGAAATGAGTCAAGGTATTCCAACCTTTCCCAAACCATCATGTTTTCAAAAAATAAACTAAACAGGCTCTATTTTGACAAGACACCAGTGGCATATGCGTGATCCTGTGCTAGCCTAAGATGATACAGTTTGTGGGAAGAAACATATTGAGCCTGTAAAACGTATGATACATAAGAAACTTTCATCGCTTATCCTAAAACCCAATGGCTGGAGCCTGGTGGTGGTGCACTTGGTTGAACGTACACAAGGATCTGGGTTCACTCATGCTTTCAGTGCCCATACATCAAATGCCAAGTCAGGGGCGGGGGCTGGGGCAGGGGCGGGGGGGGGGGGCTGCCTTCTCATTGTGCAAGGCTGGATTATGTTGGGTCACATAGGAAAATCTGACTGGTGGGTGATTGTATGTCATTGACTGCCATCCCTTTACTTATTTTTCTTTTAAGATTTATTTTTAAAGACTTATTTATTGTTTTCTATTTGATAGGACAGAGAAATTGAGAGGGTGTAAGGGGAGAGAGAGAGAGAGGGAGAGAGGGAGAGAGAGAGGAAGAGAGAGAGGAAGAGAGCGAGAGAGAGAGAAAACACTGCTTCACCACTCCTGTAACTTTCCCCTGCTGGTCAGTGCTGGGGGCTTGAACCAGGGACTTTGCATAAAGGTAACCAAGTGTTCCTCTGCCCAGCCCCTTGCTATCTTTTTATTAGCCAGTACTACAACCTTCTAAACTAGCCCTCACATATACTGGATCACAACTGGCTGTGGTGATAATAGGAATTGAACCTGGGACCTCAGAGCCTCGGGCAGGGATCATTTGGATAATAATTTGCATAACCATTATGCTGTCTCCTTGACTCAATATATTTATTGTAAATATGTCTGATGTGGGCTGAGGCAAATCACTCACTTGGATAGCACAGCACTTTGCACAGTGTGTGTGTGTGTGTGTGTGCCTGCGCGTGAGTGTAATCTTTAAATGTCATGCTGGAATGGTAAAACCCCAATGAAAACAACAACAAAAATTAAATAAAACAACTCTGGCATGTAGACTATCAGCTAGTGGTGCCTCTGATTTGTGCGGGTTCTTGGATAAATATCTATGGTTTTGATTGGTAGACCACAATGAAAGCATTAAAATCCATCACAGGAGAATACTCATGACTACACAAGAGGAGGTCTGTGTGGGCTGGAGAGACAGATTTCAGGTCATGTTAAAATCAGGAAGTTCGCAAGGGGAACACATACACTGCTGCACCACTCAGAACGCATGTTCGCCAGGAAATGAGTGTATGAGGAAAAGGTAACAGGTGTGGATGGGGCTTAGAAAGAAAATGAAGGAGGTACTTGGGAGTTTAAAAAAAACTGGTGTCATGGACATGACTGGGCTCTCTGGGCCTGTCAACATGTGAGTACAACTCTCTCTCTCTCTCTTTCTCTCTTTCTCCCTCTTTCACTCACTCTCTCTCTCCCACATGTACTCCAACATGAGAGTTTCTTAATTTTCCTGAATAAAGTTTAAAATGACTGAAAAATCATGCTTTCTCCTCAATTCCTTTTTTAAAATATTTATTTCTTTACTTATTATTGGATAAAGACAGAGAGAAGTTGAGAGGGAAGGAGGAGATAGAGAGGGAGAGAGACAGAGAAACACCTGCAACCCTGCTTCACCACTCCTGAAGCTTTCCCTCTGCAGATGGGACCCGGGGCTTGAACCTGCATCCTTGTGGACTGTAATGTGAGTGCTCAACCAGGTGCACCAACACCCAGCCCCTTCTCCTCAGTTATTTGTTGGGTTTATGTGTGATGAACTTTTAAGCCTGTGGAGGATGGTCTCGGCCTCTTATTCCCCCCATAAGTAGAGTGTGTTGCCCATTGTGTGTAAGGTCCAGGTTCAATCTCCAGCACCACATGGGAATGTCAGGACATCAGGAAAGGCTCCAGAACTGTCTCTCCTTCCTTTGTCTCTGTTTCTATTTCTCTCTGAGAATGAAATAGTTGACCTGCGACCCATAAAAGGGGATATTTAAAGTATGTATCTTCTATCAATGCACCTGGACTCAACATGTTATGTTATTTGGAATGAAAATGATCTTAATTTCAGCACCAGACAGCAAGGGATCAATCAACCATTCTTGCTATTACCTTGGATTTCTTGTAGAGTGCAGTGGTCAGTGTCATAGAAATACAATAAAGTTTTCACAGACTTACTTCAGTGATTAAAAAGGATGAGGTACTTATAGAAATGAGAATGGGCGACTGGGGCTGTGATGCACCAGATTCAGCACACATAGTGCAAAGCACAAGGACCAGTGCAAGGATCCTGGTTTGAGCCCCCAGCTCCCCACCTGCAGGGGGGTCCCTTCACAAGCAGTGAAGCAGGTCTGCAGGTGTCTTTCTCTCTCCCTCTCTATCTCCCCCTCTTCTCTCAATTTCTCTCTGTCCTATCCTTTTTTAAAAATGGCCTCCAGGAGCAGTGGATTCATAGTATAGGCACCGAACCCCAGCTATAACCCTGGAGGGAAAAAAAATGAGAATGAAGCTTAACTTAGCCATTATACAGTGAAAATCACAGGCTTTCTCTTCCTCCAAAAAATATCCAGTCATTTGCCAGAGATCTAAACCTGGACTTTTTCAATACATGTCACCTTGGCTTGTGATGCAAAGGTTGACAAAGACTCTGGGGCTTCCAGATACTGGGTCACCCTCCCCTGAAACAGTGCACATTAGTTAAATCCACTGCCATTCTCAGAAACCACACTACTTTATCAGAGCAAGCAGCCAGAGGCAAGGTTTAGTCACAAGAAATCATCCTGTCCTTATCAAATCATACTTCGTTCTCTACCTCCAGGGCCCAGGCCCTTGCCCATGCCCTTGCTCCACTCCATAACACAGGAGGGGTGTGCCACTTCCTTTAGGATTTACAGGCCTACAAATTATCAGATCTGTGTTATAAGTTGCCACCATGTTCTACTTGTTCACCTGATGTTGATTTTTTTTTTTTGCTTGTGCAGTTTGAGAAGAACCCAGAGAAGTGAAGTAAGAACATTTTCTGAATTAAGCAATAAGAAAATTGTCTAGAATGTTCTAAACCTATGTAAGCTTTGCAATAAGCCACTGTTTGTTACTGAGTGGATATAAAACGGAATCTATAGGCAGCTTCTTGTTGTTTTGTTTGCTTGTTTTTTACCTCTTTGCTCAGCACCTGAGGTGGAAAAGCAAAGTAGAAATCAGTGATCTTGAGAAAGAGAAAGGAGGAGGGAGAGAAAGAGAAAGAGGGAGGGAGGGAGGAAAAAAAAAAAAGAAATCAGTGATCTTTTTCAGAGGAGAACCACGAGGCAATAGAGGAAGGGATTCATCTCTTCACATCTAAGGAAGGGCAAAAAGGGGGTGGGTGAACCCTGGAGGGAAATTGTGAGAATGTGGTAGAGCCTGGCAGAGCTTGACCTGAGGAGTGCATCTATCCTGTCAGTCTCTCTGTCTACCGAGAGGTTGAGCAAGGAGGGACATGAGTAACCCCAAAGGTTTGCCCCATCTTATCAGACTCCCTGCCTCACAAAGCACCCTGTATTCCTGATACTCTGGCCATTAGATAAAAAGAAAGGGGGAGATGTCGGAAAATTGTGAGGATGTGGTTGAGCTTGGCAGCACTTGATTTGAGGGGACATCCATCCTCTCGTCTTATCAGACTTATTACCTACGTAATCATTGTTTTGCTTGAAAGATCTCCACCAATTACATTCCTTTAATCTATCTTCTTTCTACCCTCAAGACCCTCCTTGCCTGCAGGGTATTATTAATATTACCATCAGTCCACACGGCCACTAGCTAACACTGAAGAAAGCAGGGATGGGCTTCTCCAATCAAAACAGTCACTCTCACAGGAGAAACAGTTTTCTCATGATGAATAAGCAGTGGATAGAAGAGATTAGAATATACCTAAAATAGATCTACCAGCTTTTTCAAAATTGGAGACCCCAAATATTTATCTGCAATATTCCAGCCTTTAGGTTCATGATTAATCAACAATTTATATGGCTTTGTATGTTAACTCTTTTTTAGCCACCAGGTTCCAAATGCTACCATGATGCCAACCTGACTTCCCTGGACAGAAATTCCCACCAATGTGTCCTGGAGCCCTAGGGAAAGAGAGAGACAGGCTGGGAGTATGGATCTACCTGTCAATACCCATGTTCAGCAGGGAAGCAATTATGGAATCCAGACCTTCCATCTTCTGCATCCCACAATGACCATGGGTCCACACACCCAGAGGGTTAAAGAATTGGAAAGCTTTCAAGGAAGGAGATAGGATACGGAGTTCTGGTGGTGGGAATTGTGTGGAAGTGTACCCTTCTCATTCTATGGTCTTGTCAGTGTTTCCATTTTAGAAACAAAAAAATAAAAATAAATAAAAATAAAAATAATAAAAAAATAAAAATAAAATAAAAATAATAAAAAAATAAAAAATAAAAAATAAAAATAATAATAATAATAAAATAAAAATAAATAAAGAATATATGAGAATAACCTGAGTTGGAAGGAAGACAATATGTAGGTGGAGAAAGAGAGAGTGAGGTAGGGAGGCTATGTTTTTGAGCAAAGGTGGTGCTTATTTTTCAAGATCATTGCTCATTATTTTTATTAATTTCTACCCCATGCACTTATATCATTATTGCCCCTTTTGTTACTCTAAAAGAACCTTGTTTGTGACAGCACCCATGTCCCAAGGAAAAGCAATTACAGGAGCCAGAACTCCCACCTTCTGTACCCCCAAAAGAATTTAGGTCCAGACACAGAAAGGTATGTAATAAGGGAAGTAAAGCAGAGATCTCTACCCCAGTTCCACCAGGAACCAAAGTCTTGGTCACCAGAAATCTCATTTTTATACCATCACTGAAAGGGAAGAAAATCTGGAAAACAGAGGAAGCCAAGCATTGTTTCTCTTGCCAGAGAGAGAAGAGGAAAAGGAAGGACACTCGGAAAGGAAGTAGTAATGGGTGTATGTGTGACATAGAAAGGAAGATAAGGAAAGACTGTTGGAATTGAAAAAAAATGGGGAAAATAGATAGATAGATAGATGATAGATAGATAGATAGATAGATAGACAGACAGATAGATGATATAGCATTATCCTTTATTGGTGACCTTGGGAGAATGACTGCAGTTTCCAATGGAAAAGACGGGTCACAGAACTCTGGTGGTGGGAATTATATGGGATTATATGACTATTATTTTACAATTTTGTATGTCAATACTAAATCACTAATTTTTTAAAAAGTAACCTTGTTTATATAATAAACCTGGGAAGAAGGGGGTGGAAAACCAGAGCACTAATATAGGTGCAGAATTCTTTTCTATTTCTGCTACCATAAATAATCACAAATATAGTGTCTTAAACAACACATGCATATTCTCTTAAGGCCCTGGAAGCCAGAAGTCTGAAATATTTTTCATTGGACTCAAAATCAAGCTGTTGAATTGCAGCTGTTTTGCCAGCCTCAGAAAAATGCTGTCTTACCTTGTCCAGCTTCCAGGACCTACTTGCCTTGACTCAGGACCACTATCAGCTGATTCTGCCATATTGCAATACTTAAAAGACCCTCATGCCACACCTATTCCATTTCATATCTTTGTACTTTTGTTATCCCTGACTGTATAAGCCCGACAATTCTCCCTGATATCTGCTAGTTTGCAGATTTAATTCCAACCACAACTTTACTTCTGTTGTGCAATTCAAAGTCATATAATAAAATCTCTCTAGTCAGTGAATAGCACTTTTTGGAAGTTTTTATTTTCTCAATTACAGGACATCACAGTTATCATAGTGCCACTGAAAACACTGAATGAAGTCAGTGACTTTTTTTGCTTAATAAAAAAAGTCCAGAAACTTTTTTTAAAATTTTTTTTTAGATATAGACAGAATGAGGGAGGAAGGGAGAGAGAGAGAGAGAGAGAGAGAGAGAGAGAGAGAGAGAGAGAGAACTGCACCAAAGATTCCATCAATGCAGTAGGGGCCAGGCACCAGCCTGGGTTAAACACAGGACAAAACCTCACACTGTCCAAATGAATGATTTCACTTGCCTTAAACTTCTGTTTTGACCCACAGAGTATGGTAGTAGTACTTTATTTCTTGTTTAGTTTTATTATTTAAATCAGGAGAGACAGAAATCAGAGTACTAGATTGGCACTTGTGACTTTAGACCTCAAACCTGGGGCCTCAAGCATCCCATTTGTGAGTTCTACCAGCTGAGTTAGTTTCCTGGAAGTGATAGTCATATATCAAGTGAGTATATAAATAACTGTATATTCATCTATGCCTTTTAAAATATATTTACCTATTTATTTATTTATTGGATGAAGACATGGAGAAATTAAGAGGGAATCAGGAGAGAGAGGAGAGAGCAAAAAGAGAGGAGAGAGACCTACTGCACTGCTTCACTGTTTGTGAACCTTCCTCATCCCTGCAGATGGGAACAAGGAATTTGGGCCTAGATCTTTGCATACTGTGGCATGTGTGCTCAACCGGGTGTGCCACCACTTGGTCACTTGCTCATCTATGTTTTTATTAAATAATAATTAAAATATTGTCATTAAATTATTATTAATATGTCTATCTAAATCTCTATCCATTCATCCATCAGTGTTCCTCATCTTATCAATAATAACACTTTTCCAATTATTAATTGTGTCTAGGATAAGATTATCAGCTTTCTATTCCCATCACCCTCTTGTGCAAAATTATTAAAGTCTGAGATGATAAAATTCTTCTTAGTTAACAGGTTCTAGCAGATGTTAGATAAACTAACTTGTCTCCTGGGTCAAAGACACAAAAATGCACTACTCATACAATAGTAACAGGTTCTGCTAGATGCTAGAAAAATAAACAAATACCAAATTGATTTCCTAGGTTAGAGACCCAAGAACTGGGGCTGGAAGGTGGTGCACCTGGATGAGTTCACATGTTACAGTGTGCAAGGACCCTGGTTCAAGCCCTTGGTCCCCACCTTCAGGGAGAAAGCTTCACAAGTGGTGGAACAGTGTTGCAGGTCTCTCTCTATCTCTCTCCCTCTCTATCTCCCTCTTCCTTCTAGATTTCTGGCTGTTTCTATACAAAAAATAATGAAAGAAAATTTAAAAAAAATAAAAGAAGATATAAAGCAGGACAAATTGTTGACTAATCATGAACCTAAGGCAAGAATATTGCAGATGAGGTTTGGGGTCTCCATTTTGGAAAAAGCTAGTAGGCCTGTTTTAGGTATATTCTTTTTAATTTTATTTTATTTAAGAAAGGATTAATTAACAAAACCATAAGGTAGGAGGGGTATAACTCCACACAATTCCCACCACCCAATGTTCTATCCTCAGAAGGGAGGAAGATGGTCCTGATATTGGGGCAGCTTGGAATGTTCCTACTGATGACCACAGAATGTGAGATCAGACCTACAGGGATGCAGAGGTCACAAAGGCTCCTAAGCTGAATATGGGCCCCAGATCGGATCAAACCAGTGGAGTTTACATTCAACAACAATATTTATACGCCTTCCCCATATATGAGAACTACTCTATTCCCAGATACAGCTTTCTGGTCTTTTTTCCAGCCATGACATCATCTCCCCAGACAATAACTAGGATCCACCTGCATATCAGATTTCAGGTTCAGAAGGGAAAAAAAAAAAAAACAACTAGTATAGCCACAGGTCCTTTGGAATATAACTAAAATATGCCTACTAGCTATCTACAAAATGGAGTCCCCCCCCCAACTCTTCATCTGCACTACTCCAGCTTTTAGGTTCATGATTAGTCAACAACTTGTTTGTCTTTATATTAACTCTCTTTTCAGCCACCAGGTTCCAGATACTACCATGATGCCAACCAGACTTCCCTGGAAAGATGACCCCACCAATATGTCCTAGAGCTCTGATTCCCTAGAATCCCTGCCCACTAGGGAAAAACAGAGACAGGCTGGGAGTATGGATCAACCTGTCAATGCCCATGTTCAGCAGAGAAGCAATTATAGAAGCTAGACCTTCCACCTTTTGCATCCCACAAGGACCTTGGGTCCATACTCCCAGAGGGTTAAAGAATAGGAAAGCTGTCAGGGGAGGGGATGGGATATAGAGATCTGGTGGTGGGAATTGTGTGGAGTTGTACCCCTCTTATACTATGGTCTTGTCACTGTTTACTTTTTATAAATAAATAATAAAAAAGGGACAAAAAAGAAAGAAAGAAAGAAAGGAAGGAAGGAAGGAAGGAAGAAAGAAAGAAAGAAAGAAAGAAAGAAAAGAAAGAGAGAAAGAAAGAAAGCTGGATCAGGGAAGAGAGTAGCTCCCAAATATAGGAAAAGTATATAAATATTGTTAACTATAAACCCCATCAATTTGATCTGGGGCCCATATTCAGCACAGGAACCTATATAACCTCTGCCTCCCCGTAGGTCTGAGCTCACATTCTGTGGTCATGGCTAGTAACATTCCTGGCTGCACTAATTTCAGGACCCGTCTTCCTTGGGTGATAGGTAGAGTATGTTATCCAACCTCCCTTGAAGAATACAACATTCCCTACCATTGTTGATCCACATTAAGAGCAAGGTCCTACAGGGACCCATAAAGGGGTCCATTATGCTGTTCCTGATGGAGACAACCAGTGACAGTGGAGAGAGGGATCTGTTAGAGGTCCAGGCCCATCATGTCTGTGTGGGAATCCCAGGACTACCTGACTAGGGCCCCAGGTGAAGGGGGGGCCTGGTAGTGACTAAAGAGTCATCAGTAAAGTGTGCTGGTTTACCCTTCCTGGCTCATAGAACTACTTAATTACATTTTGGGTGGTGCACTTCTTAACAAAACCTCAAAACCTAGATGTAGACCAGGGCCCATAAGATAGGGCATAGGTACATGTACCTGTAAGTTAGGGGGAAATATATACCTTAAAGCAAAAGTAGTTTGCAGTGAGTCAATAAATGCAGCAAGCAAGTAGAAAGACCTAAAAAGACACCATAAAGTACCTAATCAAATAGTCTCTACTTAAACCTCCTCACCTGCCTCCTGTTACACTTCCCTCAATCACTCCAAAACTCATCTTGTCAGACAAAGTGAGGGACTTTACATTCTAAGACAAAGCCAAGCAATCATCATTCATGGGGAGGCTTATTGGAAATACAAGGCCTTTGCTCAGACCACCTGAAATTTTAGTGTATGTGCTGCCGAAGCGAGCACAGACCTCCTGAAATTATCCAGTTTCTGAGAGAAAGAGACTGAAATCTACGGCTTCACAGGCCCTTCTGTGACTCCAACATGGGTTATAGTCTGAGAACAACTGCTCTGAGGTCTTTATTCATGTGCTACTTAGGAGGGGGAAAAAAGACACTTATTAGTCTCTTCTCTAAAGTCTAAATCAGATGGTACACCTGCTACTTCATTGACCAATTGGTCTTAAAGTATTTTTCAACAGAATTAAAGATGAATGTTACCTTTCCTGTCACATTTGAAAACACCAACTGTGCTTCAGCTTGAACTTTGAAGAAGTAAAATTATACATTCAACCTCCATATTTTCCAAAGGTTTATTTTAGAATCATCTTACTTTACATTTTATACAAAACCTAGGTAAAATTCAGCATTAATTCTGATTTTTGAATCAAAGATTGTTTAGAATCATCTTACTTTACATTTTATACAAAACCTAGGTAAAATTCAGCATTAATTCTGATTTTTGGATCAAAGATTGTTCATTTAAAATTTTTTAAAATTATCTTTCTTTATTAAATAGAAACAGCTAGAAATCAAGAGGGTATGGGAAGATAGAGAGCAAGAGAGACAAAGAGACATTTGCGGTAGTGCTTCACTACTCCTGGGGAACAGGGTCTTGAACCCAGGCCCTTGTGCACTGTAATAGGTGTGCTTAACCAGGTGTGCCACCACCTGGCCCTTCAGAGATTCTTCTGTACACACATTGCTGTCAATGCTTCTGATGTTACCATGAATTAATGCCATTTTCTTTTGTCTGATGTATAAGTTTGCATAGATAGCCAATTGCTCAGAAATCTTAACAAAATAAACACCTTTTTTTCAATTATATTCACAGTTGGTGGGTGTGAATTTGACCTTTAAAATACCTTTTAAAATTTTTGTATATTTCGTTGTGGCATATTTTTGCAACCACTTGGCTTTTGTTCTGTTTTCAGTCCTTTTTTTTTTTTTTTTTTGAGAAGTTAATCTCAACACAGTTTCTAGCAAGATTATTTCTTTGGTTCAGTAGTTTGCTAGAACAAAATAGTAATAACAAGCCTGGGGAATTCTTCTTAATCTAAAACAAAATTAAAAAAAAACAAAATTAAGTAGTCTGATAGAAACAGACAGCCATGCCATGAGAGTTGCTATGGATACTAAGCTCTTTCACTGGTTAGAGCTGTGTCTGGGAGCATAAAATACTAGATATTTGATTAACTTGTGAGGTTATAAATGTTGTAATAAATGTTGTAATCCACGTGCTTTATATGCATTGCCGTGCACCGTGTGTTTTCAGTCACTCATGAGACAACTTTGAATAGAAAGTTTGTTTTCAATTTATTTATTTAGTCATTATAAATGAATTGAGACTACATGAGACTTAATATGCAGGATCCTCTCTTGAAAGGTTACTCAGACAACATGAGTTTGAAGTAGGAAATATAGGCTGAGATTAAAGAAACCTTACCGTGTACTTTAACAAAATAGTTAAGATACAAATGTTTAGACTAAGGACTCTGAATGATAGTATTCTTAGCAAATACTGTTTCTTTTTTAAGAAAGGGGAAAAAATTAGACCAATTATCAGATATCTACAAGCATATAGAGAGATTCACATTTTTCAGGTTTATTGTCTACCTTAAGTGAAACCAACCAAAGATTTCTTGGAAATTTAATGGTAGTACCACAGTTAAGATAATCCAGTTATGTATGTGATCTGGTATTTGACAAATTGAGTTTTGAAAACCCATGGTGCTTCTGTACCAAAAAAAAGTAAATGGACATCTAATTGTTCAGTGGCTTGACAACACTGGGGGTCGGCAATGGTGCACCTGGTTAAACATTCAGATGGATTTTTCAGGTGTAAAGAGAGAGGCAAAGATATCACAGCAGAGGTGTTTCCTAGAGTGCTGAGGTGGCGAGGCTAGAAACTGGGTTGCAGGTATCAGAAAGCAGGAACACTACCCAGGTAAGCTATCGTGGTGGTCCTGAGAAGTGAAGACATCCTAATTTGTGAAAGAGTCAGCAAACTGCTAGCAGATTACTACATGTTTTATAAACCTTGTTTTACTGGCTAAAAGTTGAATGTGCCTTTTCTGTAATGTTCAAACATTCTAAGTTTCCTATACCACATGTGGTCTATTGCAAAAGAGCCAAAGACTTTATAGGGGAATGTAGGAGGGGAGTGAGAGGGTGTGGAGACTGACCAACCCAGTAGAAAGACTTCAGCTGAAGATGCAGTGAGGCCAGGGTAGATAGCATAATGGTTATGCAAAGAGATTCTCATGCCTGAGGCTCCAAAGTCCCCAGTTTCAATCCCCTGCACCACCCTAAGACAGAACTGAGCAGTGCTCTGGTAAATAAAGTAAAAAAAAAAAATTACCCCATCCAAAAATGGGGGGAGGATATAAACAGAATAGACACAGCAGAAGAAATCCAAAAGGCCAGCAAACATAGGAGAAAATGCTCCAAGTCATTGATTATCAGAGAAATGCAAATAAAGACAACAATGAGATAACCACTTCATTCCTATGAGAATGTCATACATCAGAAAAGGTAACAGCAGCAAATGCTGGAGAGGTTGTGGGGTCAAAGGAACCCCCTACACTGCTGGTGGGAATATAAATTGGTCCAACCTCTGTGGAGAACAGTCTGGAGAACTCTCAGGAGGCTAGAAATGGATGTACCCTATGACCTGGCAATTCCTCTCTTGGGGATATATACCCTAAGGAACCAAACACACCCATCCAAAAAGATCTGTGTACACCTATGTTCATAGCAGCACAATTTGTAATAGCCAAAACCTGGAAGCAACCCAGGTGTCCAACAACAGATGAGTGGCTGAGCAAGTTGTGGTATATATACACAACGGACTACCAGTCAGCTATTAAAAATGGTGACTTCACTGTTTTCAGCCCATCATGAATGGAGCTTAAAGAAATCATGTTAAGTGAAACAAGTCAGATACAGAAAGATGAATATGGGATGATCTCACTCTCAGGCAGAAGTTGAAAAAGAAGATCAGAAGAGAAAACACAAATAGAACCTGAACTGGAGTTGATCTATTGAACCAAAGGTCCTGGAACATGATGGCAGAGGAGGACCTATTGGGGGTTGAATTGTCATGTGGAAAACTAGGAAATGTTATGAATGTACAAACTACTGTACTTTACTGTTGACTGTAAACCATTAATTCCTTCAATAAAGAAATTAAAATAAACAGATAAATAAAATAAGGTGGTGGGAGTGAATTACAGACACCTTTCATGAGGAGATTAAAAAGCATGTACTCATGTGACAACTGTCTTTTAAATCATTATTCCCCCTAATAACACGATAGACAGAAATTCACCTTCTCTCTCTACATTCTATATTCTACCACATAAATTGCATCTAAAATAGGTTCTCTTTTATACAGCCACATTAATTTGATACAAATATCAAATGGAAAAAAGAACAGATAAGACAAATGCTTTTTCCCATCAGAAGCCCTTAATAGATTTGTCTTTTGGCCTTGGCCTTAGTATAACACGCATCTCCTCAGGAAAATTCTTCAATTCAATGTCAATATTTTTTTAATTACATTTATTATTTAGATAGTTTATCACTGCTTCTCTCAATAAGAGCTTATAAAATGTGAAGGCTATGGCTTCTTCTGCTCCTGACTTTTTCCTTTGCCGAACAATTCTTGACATGTAACAGAGACTCAATAAAAATAATATTTTGAATATTTATTCACATCTTGATAATCTGAGTCTCTAATAAAATGCTATTAATCTTTGTCACTTGATTCAGAAAAAAAACTGTTCAAACATGACATCTTTCATTTCTGTGTTTTTAAACATTGCTCTGTCGATATGAAAATTTGTTATGTTACTAATTTAACAGTGTTTTAGAAAAAAAATCACGATTTAAGAGGTATAATTTCACACCTGTACATGGTGTATGTAAGAAGTCAAAGTCCTCCATCAAAGTTTTGCCTTGACCTCTTATAACCATCATAGTTCCCACAAAGTCTGAGAGAGAGTTACCATTTGTTTCGATAAGTCCATTTGGTTTGTTAATCTATACACTTCACATATGGCCTCCTCTTCTTCACTTATTTCACTTAACACAATCACCTCTTGCTCTAGCTATTTTGTCCCATAGGATTTAATCTTGTTCTTTTCATTTGCAAGTGCGCTAGGTAAGTCAGCTGTCACAGACCACAGTTTTCACCTTGTATTGTACACAGTGATGTTTCCTAGAATCCATCTATGATTGAGGTCATCTAGTTCTAGTTCTGCTTTCTCCTGGTTTAATCACAATTTCTCTCATATTAAAATGTACAATCTGAGTTCAGAAAGGTGACCAGAAAGGGATACCTACATAACTGTTCTACCAGTCCTGAAGCTTCCCCCCCAAAGGTTGGAACCAGAGACTTGAAACTCAATCCCAATGCATGCTAAGCATTTGTATTATATAAGGTCAGGCACAATAAATTCCCAAACTGCTGTTTCATAAATAGCTATTATGTAAGGGTCCTTTACTTGTATCATCACAGTCTTTCCTTTGCTTGGAAGGGTGTCGGCAGCCGAAACTTAAGCTTCCCAATAAAGGCTCTTGCTATTGCATGTGATTCTGATCTTCTTTGCATGAGATCGGGACTCGAATTTCTGGGCATAACATATGGATAGGTGTTAATTCCAATTTATACAGACAAGCAAGCTCAGAAAGTTTAAATAACTTGTAAAAGGACAGTGGAATAATAGGACCTAGAACCGCATCTGTCTTTTGATTACATGAGTGTATTTGTGCTTAACTGCATAAAATTGGCAGACGTTTGTCATTGGGGGCACAGGATATGAGAGGTGGAGGTAGCAGATAAAACAGCCTAAAAGGAGAAGAACTCATCTGAAGTGTGAGCGACATCATAGGAGACGAAGAAGTGGAGCTCAGAAGCAGGTGGGATATAGCGGCTAAGGGATCTGGAAGTAATCCAGGCAGCGAGACAGGTGTGAGGAGTCTGCAAAGATGCCAAGATTTTCAGCTTGGATCATTTAAGGTGCCAAGATTCTCCAGGCATATTTTTCTTTCCATAATGGTCCTGCAGAGAGACTCTCATGCCTCAGGCTCCAAAGCCCCAGGTTCAGTCCCCCATACCACTATAAGCCAGAGCTGAGTGGTGCTATAGTTAAAAATAAATGGGGGGGGGGGGCAGGTGGTAAAACACTTGAATGAGTGAACAAATTACAGGGCACTTGGACTCAGGTTCAAGCCCACAGTCCTCATCTGTGGGAAGAAAGCTTTACAAGTGGTGAAGCAGTGTTGCAGGTATCTCTATGTCTCTTGCCCTGTCTATAATCCCTTTCCCTCTTGATATCTGGCTGTTTGTACCCAATAAATAAAGATACATTTAAAAAATTAAAAAGTAAAAAACAAAACAAAATTTTCAGTCTAGAATATTTCAGATGAAGGAACCATCACCAACCCTCAAAAAAATAAAAGGAGGAGTAACTGTGAGAAGGGTTTGGGAAGGGGGAAAGATGGGGCAGGAAGGAATTCCATTTGGCAAGCATGACTTGAGTTAGTGAGATTACTTAGTCAATTGATGCACCCTCCCACTTAGTCAGGCCTCAGTTCTGTGGTGTCTCTCCCTCTCTCCTTCTGTTTCTCTTTCTACCTGAGAAAAATCAGTCTGGAATGATGAAGTTTTGGAGAAAACATCACAGAGCTTTTGAAAAGGAAACATGCATGCTTTTCTTTAAGACATCTACACTTAGATTTTAGAGTTATGAAAATTTAGGGGAGTTGGGAGGTAGCGCAGCAGGTTAAGCATAGGCGATGCAAAACACAAGAACTGGCATAAGGATCCAGGTTCAAGCCCCCGGCTCCCCTCCTGTAGGGGAGTTTTTTCACAGGTGGTGAAGCAGGTCTGCAGGTGTCTGTCTTTCTCTCCTCCTCTCTGTCTTCCCCTCCTCTCTCCATTTCTCTCTGTCCTGTCCAACAACAACGACGTCAATAACTACAGCAATAAAACAACAAGGGCAACAAAAGGGAATAAATAAAATTAATATTTTTTAAAAAGAAAGAAAAAAGATTTAAAAAAAGAGAAAATTTAGTAATGTTTATATTAGGGAAAGGTTGGGGACAAACAAGGGCTCTGGAGGAAGAGTTTTCTGAACTTGGTGTCCACACCCTGTTCAGGCCAAAACCCAAATATTATGGGGTGGACCACTATAAACCTCCTATGTAAATAAGGTATTCAGAAGTGGCCAATCACCACTGACCGACCACAGGAACCAATAGCGGTAGATGACCTGCTCCCATTTAGGTCCACCAACAGCCTATAAAAATACTTGGTTCTGGGAGTCGGGCTGTAGCGCAGCGGGTTAAGTGCAGGTGGCGCAAAGCACAAGGACTGGCATAAGGATCCCGGTTCGAACCCCGGCTCCCCACCTGCAGGGGAGTCGCTTCACAGGCGGTGAAGCAGGTCTGCAGGTGTCTATCTTTCTCTCCTCCTCTCTGTCTTCCCCTCCTCTCTCCATTTCTCTCTGTCCTATCCAACAACAACAACAACAATAATAACTACAACAATAAAACAACAAGGGCAACAAAAGGGAATAAATAAACTAAATAAATTTAAAAAAATTTAAAAAAAAATACTTGGTTCTGGGCTGCTGGAAGTACTGTCGGTGGTATCCTGAGTGTGTGTGACTCCTGCATTCTCCTCAAATAAATGTCTTGGCACCTGACTCAAGGTGTTCACTAAATATCAGGGGAGGGGATGGGATATGGAGTTCTGATGGTGGGAACTGTGCAGAATTCTACCCGTCTTATCCTATGGTTCTTGTCAGTGTTTCCTTTTTAATAAATAAAATATATTTAAAAACAAATAAAAACAGTTTACATTTTCCAGTCTTTATTAACTATGTCCACAAAAATGTTTTGAGACAATTTTCTGACATTCTCACAGAACTGTTTTATTAATCTGATGCATGTTATATAAATCAACACAACTATTTTTTCTTTTAATTCTATTTTAGGTTAAAAAAAAATCCTTGTATTACGCTTCCCACACAGATTGCCACACACTGAGCCACCTGCTAGACCTCTAATGTTTTCAACTAATACTAGAACAACTTTTGCAATATAACACAGTTCATATAGTGTTAAGAATAAATTATATTGAATGGTTGTCATGCTGTGCCGCGGAGAAGAGAGAGAGGAGATCTGGAGTGAAGAGGGAACACAAATCTTTATTTGCGCTGGCACCTCAGAGTTGGGTGAGAGAGAGAAGCAGGTTGGGCCACGTGGAGGTAGCAAAAATGGCGGCCTCAGGCAGTAACCTTTCCCGAGTCTAAACACTGAAGTGAAGAGCCGGCAAGAGAGCTAGGTGTGGAAGAAGAAGGGCTTTTATGGGAGTAGCTCTTGTGAGATTGGGAAGGGGGAGGAGTAACCATAGCACTTCAACTATGGTGGGGAAATAGACAATGCCCTGAGGGCACAACATGGCGGAACATGCACTCCGAGAATGTCCCAACACCCGGGGAACTAGCAATAGCCTGAGGGGACAACATGGCAGATGTGACTGCATCTGCACAATTTACCAGCAAATGGTATAGGCATATGTTAAAATACATGATAAGATATCGTAAGGAGAGTCTTAAAGTGAAATTGTCTAGTATGAAGAAGGTGAAGAAGGTTTTTTAAAAATGGCCTTTTTGTGGCTGGAGAGGTGATGCAGTAGATTCTCAAGCATAAGGTCTCAAGTTTAAATCTGGCCATAACATATGCCAGAGTGATGCTCTGGTTACACCCTCCCTTCCCCTTAATAAATAGAATTTTTTAAAAGACCTTAAAAAAAAGTTTGGTGGAAGGAGTCCACTATAGACATTTTACAAGCCAATAAAATAGTGCTAATGCCTGAATTTAGAGCTGCAAGAAGCTGGTCAGGAAGGTTTACTGTTCCTTTTTTTCTTTAAAGCAGTTCAGTACTAGTGATATTCTTACTTTTTACCACATAGAACTTTCTTACTTTCTTGTTCATGGAGAAGAGTCTTTTATCAGCTAAGAACATTCCATGTTGTCATGATGAAAATATAATTTAGACAAAATCTCTCTCTCTTTTTTTTAAATTCCCCTTTCTCTGTAAGCTGAAACATAATTGACATTGCTTTCATGAGATTTGAGCATCTTACTCTTTTCAAGAAGCTCCTTTGGGAAACAGATTCACTGTGCGTATAAATCAAGACAGCAGAACCACAGGTATTAATGGTCCTATTGTATCACAATTACGTTCCAGCATGGCCTTATTAAAATGGTTCCCATAATGAAGATTGAGCATGTGCTATGAGATACGGCTATGTCTCAGTTACATTTTCATTTTGTCTTATTAAAAATACTCCTTGGTACTCATCTAAATCCTTTACAGATGTTACCTGGCATAGTCACCCAACAAAGAGGGTAAGAAAGAAAGTTCAAGAAAGAGGATCAGTTCTAGGCTATGCCTGCTCAGGCTTTTACACATTTTATTCTTTCTGGAGTGCGACCATAACTTTTGAATTACTGCCTCTAATAATGCAAAATATAATAAGTATTCAGCTGGCTGAGACAAAGCAATTTTCTGTCTCTTTTATTTGCAAGGTCATATTACTAACTAATTCAGGGGAGCATATTTCACTCTAGATTGAATGGAATATAGGAATATACCTATCCCACATTTATTATACAAGGGTCGGAATACGGATGTTCCTTGCACACCGCCATTTTATAATGCAGCATGACTTCAAGAAACTTTAATTTTGTGAAGCAAGCTCAGACTTGGCAACTAAAGCAGCACAGATTTTCAATACCATTTGGAGGTGTGGTGAAGTGATGACACATTGCTTCTGGCCAGGTAGAACAGCCCACTTTCTCTCCTTTTGGCCCAGTGGGTTTCTGCTTTTGAGCAGCTGTGCAGGGATCCCCTAGTCAGCCTTTTTATCTCTGCAGCAAAAATTTCCAGGAACGATACAAAGACTGATGATTGAAGAAAAGCTGCCTACATCTGCCAGCATTTTAGAAAACCACTGTAGAAATTGTCATTGAACTTGTTTGTATCTCTCTAGCACCACTGCAATCAAATTGCAAATAATATGCAGAAAGGGTGCTCAAGAGCTTTGTTGGAGTGACCGTTCATTCTTTGGGTGAGACCCTAGCCTGTCCAGACAATAAGAAAACAAAGCATAGGAAACTGTGTCTGTAAAGCAGTGTGTCATGACTTTCATCGGTGTGAAGTGTGTCATGACTTTCATCGGTGCAGGAACATTGTAAAGAAACTAGCCGATGGATCTGTCTAGAAAGCAGACAAGTTCTTGCATAGAAAGCAAGTCCATGCATTGAGATTGTTACAAGCTGGCTTTAAACCCAGGGTACAAGCACGAATAAAATATGTACACGTGAAGATATGTACACTTGACCATTTAATTGAATTAGCTAAATATCTTTTGTTTGTTTCCAGGGTTATCGCTGGGCGTCAGTGCCAGCACTATGAATCCACTGCTCCTGGAGCCATTTTTCCATTTTATTAGGTAGGACAGAGAGAAATTGAGAGAGGAGGGGGAGATAGAGAGGAAAAGACAATGAGGGAAACCTGCAGACCTGTTTTGCTGCCTGTGAAGCATACCCCCTGCAGGTGGGGAGTCAGGCTTGAACGAGGTTCCTTGCGTGTATCCTTGCACATAATACTATGTGAGATTAACTGAGTCTGCTGCCATCTGGCCCCCAAACTGCTAAGTCTCATGAGATTTTCATTAAAAAAAAATGGTGGCGGGAATTGAATTGTATGGTATGGTATCCTCCTTATCCCATAATCTTGTCAGCCTGACTTCCCTGGGCAGATGACCTCAACAATGTACCCTGAAACCTCCCCTCCCCAGAGCCCTGCCCCACTAGGGAAAGACAGAGACAGGATGGGGGCGTGGATGCATCTTCCAACACCTGTGTCCAGTGGAGAAGCAGTTACAGAAGCCAGAACTCCCACCTTCTGCTCCCCATAAAGATCTTTGGTCCAGACTCCCAGAGGGATAAAGAACAGTGAATCTTCCAGTGGATGGGGAGGAGATACAGAACTCTGGTGGTGGGAATTGTGTGGAATTATACCCCTTCTTAGCCTGTGGTCTTGTAGATCATTATTAAATCAATAAAAAATAAAATAAAAATTAAAAATGGAAATGTAGAGTGACAAATGAGGTAACAGTGATGAGTGCTTACGAAACACTTGCTATGTGCCAATTACTGTCTGAAATGTATCCCAAATGCAAACTCATTGAACTTTTCCAACAACCTTACTAGGTAGATACAAATCACCCCTCCCCATAAGACAGAACAAAGCCAGTGAAAGGATGGCTCACTAGACTAAGGTCATATCATATCTATTAGTGGAGGAGCGGGTATTTTGACTTGAGAGCTCATGCACTTGAACACTCCATTCTATCATTCAATACATTTACTGGTTATAACTGTTACAGAGAGAGTGAACTCTTTCTGAGACCTGGGAGCATCACTAGGATATAAAGGTTCAGAAGACACAACATTTGTCCAGTCATGCTTCAGAAGTATGTGTGTGCCTATCTCCTCGATAAATCTGAAGTAAGCTCTAGACACCTAAACCTGTAGCCATACCTTTAAATAATACTTTCAAAGGTTAATCATATTTTCCTATAGATTTCTGCCCAAATAAATGACACTGCTGAGGAGTTAGGATAGAAGCGATACCCACGCCAACTTAACTCAATCACAAGAAAATCAACCACGTGTGTTATTCATTACAAAGTCTGTGGTGGTTTAATTTGGTCACTTCTCCAGCCTGAGTTCCTAGTGTGTGGAAGATGTCTCATCATAGGAAACCATTAGTGGAGATGAAGCTTTAGCAGTTGGGACTCTCAATAAGGTCATTCTTCTTCAAGTATGAAATGCAATGATAAAATTGATATCTTTAAAAAAATGTTGGATTTTTTTTCTTGGAAACACAGTGATCATTGATATTTGCTTCTCAGTAAAATGAATGTGAGAGATAGCTGAGTTGTATTGTTCCTGAATTTGCCATTCATGTGATCCTATACAAATTACGGCTTTGCTCCAATTCAAACTAGAGGAAAAAAAGAAAAAGTATTATTATACCTATTGTTAGGATAGTAAGTAGCTTTCTGCCTAACACTTATTTTTATTTCAAAGAAGGAGAGGTGGATGATTGTGTCAGTCATGCAAATTTATTCACTTAAGTGAGAAATAAAAAGTCTGATGTCTTAAACTTCTCCTTAGAAATAAACAATAACGGGAGTCAGGCGGTAGCTCAGCAGGTTAAGCGCACGTGGCACAAAACACAAGGACTGGTGTAAGGATCCCAGTTTGAGCCCCCAGCTCCCCACCTACAGGGGAGTTTCTTCACAAGCGGTGAAGCAGGTCTGCAGGTGTCTTTCTTTCCCCCTCTGTCTTCCCCTCTTCTCTCCATTTCTCTCTTTCCTAGCCAACAATGACCATATCAATAACAACAACAATAATAACTACAACAACAATAAAAAACAAGGTTAACAAAAGGGAAAATAGATTAAAAAAAGAGAGAGAGATAAGCAATAACATATTGAGAAAGCACACATTTATATTCCACTTCTCACAAGACACATTAGGTGGGATGTGTCACAGCTACAGGAAGGACTGTGTTCCAATATACATCTTAAAACTAAACTGTCATGGATGCAGACCTAATAAACACTAATAAAGACACTAATAAAGTCCCACTCCAGTTTCAATATGACACATCGTAGAATGCAAAATAGCAGTAACTTTAGAAATACTAATTGAATATCCCTAAAGAAATCTTAAAGCTAGAGGAGAAACTTGATAAAAAATGCCTGTCTCTAGAGATTTACAATTAGTAACACAGAGAAACAATTTTAGAATGATGTGCAACCCAGGCTCCTGCAATGTCTCCAGAGCAGTGGGGGAATCTTCAGTGTCATGAAGTCACTCTCTCTCTCTCTCTCCTCCTCCTCCTCCTCTTCCTCCTCTCTCTCTCCTATTTGAAAAAAAAATACTGACCTGAAGCACTGAAGCTCTGACAAAGAAAAAAAATTATGTTATTAACAGAAAAGCTCTATTTCCAAAATGCTTTTTTTTCAGTTATTTTGCATGGTAGAGGGATTTTGTACCTAGTGGTATAGAGTCTAATAATTCCTACTAGCTGGACAATATCATATTCATTGGCCTGGAAGTCACAGTCAAAACATTATTCTTGAACGAGACATTTGTGATTTTTTTTCTCATCTTATTATTTACAGAGCAGGTGTTGACACATGGGTTGTAATGGGTCACCTCCTGGTGACAGGTGTCTGTAGAATGTTCTCATTCCCAAGTTGGGTGGTTTTCCATCACCGTACGCCAGAGTCTGAGAAAGCCCTCTCCCAGTCCTCCTTCCTCAGTATTCTTTGCTTTGCTGCAATACACCAGACGAGTAATGTTTTAAAATAATTCAAGTTGACAACAGTATGGATAATGGATATCAGTCTCAAAAGTGATAGATGCTATCAAATGGAAAAAGAATGCTTGAAATGTGGCACAAAAGTGAAACACACAATTTACCATATTCAGAGACCTGAGTTCACCCCCGTTCCCCACTTGCAGAGGAAAAGCTTCATGAGCAGTGAAGCAGTGTTGCAAGTGTCTCTCTTCCTTTCTCCTTCTCCATGTCCCTCTCCATTCTCAATTTCTCTCTGTCCTGATAAATAAAATGGAATAAAGAAAGACCAATGGAAGTGTTTCATTCTTCCTGCAATCAGTTAGCTCCATGGATAACCCTGATGGCAAAAGAAAATCAAGATTAAAAGGCATGTCTCGGACCAGTCTCTCATTACAGATCCCTCTGCAATTTTAAGAACTAAAATAGACTGTTTCCTGATGTATTGATAACTCTAATAACCTCTTTTTCTACCTCAAATCACAAGTGTTTCTAAGTTCAAACTCAAGTAATAATCTCACTGACTGATTTTTAAATTTTTGGTCTAAGCAGCATTAAGTATGTCCCTTAAGTTTCATTTTGTGGCCCTACTTGTGTAGATAACATAAATTGTAAGAGGAAATCAAAATGAATTAGGGCTGATAGGTGTTTCTTCCAGACTCATATTAAATATAAATTAGAACATTGTTATGTAAACTCTTTGCCTTGTAAATAAGTCTGAAAAATATATATTCAGGTCATTAAACATTGCAAACTTTTGGGCCAGAGATCTAGCTCATTTGGTAGGGTGTATCCCTTGTCATATAGAATTTAGATATGCATAGGGGGGTGAATGGGATTAGAATAATTCTGATGCTGTGGTGTCTCCTCCCTCCTCTGAGTGAAAGTGTCAAAGAAACTGAACTCATATATATGTAAGGTCCTGGCTCTGCGAAAGAAACAATCAACAACAAAACCAAAAACAAAACAGCCTGCAAATTCTTTGCTCTGTAAACATTCACACATCTTACTTGGGACTGTGAAAATACTCCTCGGGCATGCATCTTTTAACAGGTAAGGAGATTTAAAGATTACTTTCTAATTTTGCCTTCCAATGGAAGCCTTAACAGGACAGACCAAAAAAAAAAGTGAAAATTGTAGTATTTCAAATCTTTGTTCTCACTGAGGAATGGAATTTAATGGGAAATAATGAATCCATAGTTTTGGAGTTCATCAAAAATCAGTTAAAAGGGGAGTCGGGCAGTATCGCAGAGAGTTAAGCGCATGTGGTGCAAAGAGCAAGGACCTGTGTAAGGATCCTGATTCAAGACCCCGGCTACCCCACCTGCAGGGGAGTCGCTTCACAAGTGGTGAAGCAGGTCTGCAGGTGTTTTCCTTTCTCTCCCCCTCTCTGTCCTCCCCTCCTCTCTCCATTTCTCTCTGTCCTATCCAACAAGGACGACATCAACAACAATAATAACTACAACAACAATGGAAACAACAAGGGCAACAAAAAGAAAATAAATAAATAAATATTTTTTAAAAAAATCAATTAAAAGGTGTACTTTGATCTGTTGTCATGGACAGTAATCGCTTCTACATATGTAACCATCAAAAGTGTGCAAATATGTCCACAGTGAAATGTTTTTTAACCTGAGCAGTTTAAAGGGCAAAAGCCACAAGACTAGAGGAATGAGAAAGTTTACACTGAAGTGTTAGAGAGCGTGAGAGTCATTGCTGGGGGGGCACTGAATGCCTCTGGAGGAAGACAGCAAGAACCCTGACAGTGGACTGGCAGCTCTAGGGAAAGTGTGCAGAGAGCCAGATAGGCCTCTTCTTGCATCTTTACCAGTATCCACATTGGCAGAAACACCTTCCTCTGTAGAAGCTATGTTCTAGAACAGAATTTGTTGTGTTTTCAGTGCTGACGTTGACACCAGTGTTCATTCTCATTGAACGTCCTTGCCTTACCCTTTCTGATTCTGGTCCTGATGTCATAGAAAGCATCATGTACTTATCTTATTTTATGGTTCCTGGCTTCACTTTTCTGACAGTCCTCTTATTTTCCCAGAATATAACAAGTGAAATTGTATTTGATTTCAGTTCATGAGCTTGACAGTTTCGTCGCACTTAGATGCTAACAAAAAAGAAGGGTGTAGTCCAGGCCGTCAAGGAAATGGGGGAGATTGTCACAGGATCTTGGACAGATGATGACAGGAGCCATATTGGTGTGTTTAGACTTTCCCTTTCCCTTTCCAAACATCTCCAGGTACCAAGAAAAGCAACTTTGACATCTAATGGAGATGCTGTTTCAAACAAAGCAAAGAAGCGTGTAATGGATATTAGTCATTAGACAAACTACCAGTTTCCTTCTCGGCTTTAATTGCTTCACAAAGATGGTGAAGAAGTTTAGAGAGTTTTTTTTTAATATTCTTCTAAAATATGAGTCCATGTATAACCTTGGATTACACAGTTAAAAGCAACTATGATATGAATGTGTCAGACTGATCTTAATGAATTAAGTGTTGAACAACTGATCTCTCATTTTTATTCAGAATTTAAACTGGGAGAGGCAATCCATTCCAGTTTTAGAGGGAAATATGTGACTTTATTAACATTAAACATCAGGATTCATCTGAAAGAAAATGGTGATGGGTGTCCTCTCCATGCTGGTCATGTTAGGATGAGAAACACAACAGATGACAAGCTGCAAGGTACACAAGCCAGTACTCAAGTAACACACAATAGGACTCCACCCCAGACCTTGCTGCTATGACATCATACCAGCATGACTTGAAAATGCTAATGTTTGCCCAGAAAAAAGATGTAACACTCTTCAAAATAGAATCAGACTTCATAATGGGCATAAAAAAAAAACCAAAGTTATGCATTTGTATAATCACCAAAGTGTCCTTACTCTCATGTGGAAGGCTTTCTCCCTCCCATTCCTTATGATTCGCCAAGCCCAAGGTCAATAGGATTCACTTGTGTTGGAGATCCTGAAGTTAATTATGAGGTTTGAGTCAACTTCCTCTCCAGCAAGAATAAACAAGGGCTATGTCAACAATTGTCTTTCTAGGTGGAGATCAAAATTGTATGGGAAATACAGCAATGCAATGCTTCCTTTCACTGAATCCCTTTTAATTCTGTGGGTTATAGCAAAGCTCTAAATCACAAAGTTGTCTAGGATAATAAGGCATAACATTAATATGTGTGAAGCACATGGGCTATTCCTGGCTCTGTTATCTTATATAACTTTTCTCTGAATACTAAAAGGATATTACATGTAGAAACACTTCGGAAATAAGGAATGTCATAAATGTGTTTGAGGCAGAGAAGCTTAATTTCTATCTGACTCTCTATATGGATTTCTTAAAGGAAGTAGGGAGTTAGCAGTAATGTAAATGTAACAGAGCAGTGAATACATGATAGATTAATAAAGTTATTAGTTTTGAAAGAAAATACAACTCTAGTTTTTTCCCACAATTCAATAACTACAGTAAGATGTTACATGCAATTTTCATAGTGTAGGATTTAATAACATATGTCCTACTGTGATGAAAAATTATAATATGTGATTCATGATTATAAGTAACAGGTCAATGTGGTTGTTGAAAAGATTCAATACCAGTACCTCATGCTTGTAAAGACAATACTCGAACAGGGAGATACTATGTCCCAAGCACAAAAACAGCTTAATATGATGAGTCATTCACTATAGCCATTCCTTTGCTTAAGAAGATGGGTCACTCTAATACTCATTAAAAGGTGGAATGGGGGGGTTCCCGGAATATGGCGGAATGAGAAGCTGCTAGTGGCTTGAGCTCTGATCACATCTTCTGGAAACGGTAGGATTTTCTGCCTTTAGTAGGCCAGTCAATAAGGGGTCCTAGCGGGACACCAAGGAGGTGACTATAACTTAATTTGGGTTAAGAATTAGAGTAGAAAAAAAGGGAACAAAAATTTTTTTTCCTTTTAATTATTAAGCACACCGCCCCCCCCCCCCAACCAGTCCCTGGGGACAAACTCCTAGCAGAATCCCCTGCTGAGCTTCTTCTGTCTTTACCAAATTCCTCTCCCACCAGGGAGTATCATTCATTCTAAGTCTATACCCTTCTGAAACTTCTGGCCTTTTTTCTTTCTAAGTAGCCAACCCCCCCACCTCACCCCACATAGCCAAGTAAATAATTAAAAATAAATTAATTAATTTAAAAAACTCTTTCCTTTCACCGCTCTTTTATAACTGTTCTTTTTCTTATCTTTTTCTTTGTTCTCTCTCTCTTTCTTTTTTATTCTTTTTCTCATTCTTGTCATCCTTTCTTCCTTAATCCTACAGCTCCCAAAGCCACAGGCCCCAGCCCCCACACCACCAAACAGTGTGCTTTTTTGAATTCACTGATACACATTTGGGAATTATTTTGGGGAAGAATTCTGACTCAGAGTGGACTCTCTGTGTGTGTATCTCTGCTCTAGTTCCCTTTCCCCTCTTGTAACCCCAAGAATATACAGTGGATAGTAGACTTGCATGACTGTCTATTCTTGCTATCCCTTCTTTTTTTTTCTTTTTTCTCTTTCTTCTTCACTAGGATTTGGTTACTATTCTTTCATGGACTAGAGAAATTGTTTGGCTAACTGGTAGTGATTAAACTGCTTCAATACTTGCTTCAGTTGCTACTGTAATTCCTGAGGTTGGTGAGTGTAATTGTCATAAGGGTATTTAGTACAGTGTTACTTGTAAAGAAGACACAACAAATGAGGAACAACAGAGCATAAAAAAAAACACATAAATCAAAAAATTTGGTAGATCAAAAACAAATAAAACTGCTACTCCAATGAATGAAGACAAGAGCCCAGAAGAAACTACAAATCAGCAAGAAGTAACCATAGATAAGAAAAGTATGCAAGTAATAATAAACTTATTAATCACAGAAATGAAAACAACATTGGAGGAAAGGAATGGCAGTATTAGGGAAACAACAGTTGAGACCCCGAGGAAAATACTGATTATCTTGAGGCAATTAGAGAACTGAAAGCTGAAATAGATGTAATGAAGAAAGAAGCTGAGGCAAGGGAAATCAGACTAACAGAAGCAGAATACAGAATTAGTCATACAGAGGATGAGTTAGAGAAAACGAAGAAAGAGGTGAAAGAGCTTAAAAAAAGATTGAGAGACACTGAAAACAACAACAGAGACATATGGGATGATCTCAAAAGAAGTAACATTCGTATAATTGGCCTGCCAGAGGAAGAAAGAGAGGAAGGGGAAGCAAACATTCTAGAGGAAATAACACAAGAAAACTTCCCAGACCTGAATAACAGGAAGGACATCAAGATTCAAGAGGCCCAGAGAGTACCAAACAGAATCAACCCAGACCTGAAGACACCAAGACACATCATAGTTACAATGAGAAGAAGTAAGGATAAAGAAAGGATCCTAAAGGCTGCAAGAGAGAAACAAAAAGTCACATACAAGGGAAAACCCATAAGATTATCTGCAGATTTCTCCACTCAAACTCTAAAAGCCAGAAGGGAGTGGTAAGATATCTATCGAGCCCTGAATGAAAAAGGGTTTCAACCAAGGATAATATATCCTGATAGACTTTCATTCAAACTAGATGGAGGGATCAAAACCTACTTAGACAAACAACAGTTAAAGGAGGGAACCATCACCAAGCCAGCCCTGAAAGAGGTTCTAAAAGACCTCTTATAAACAAGAACATCACTACAATACTGGCAATGTATCAGAGCAAACAACAAAAAAATTTTTTTGAACAATGGCACTACAATACATTATATCCATAATATCAATAAATGGCTTAAACTCACCCATCAAAAGGCACAGAGTGGGGGGATGGATCAGAAAACATAATCCAACCATATGCTGCTTGCAAGAATCCCATCTGTCACAACAAAATAAGCACAGACTTAAAGTGAAATGATGGAAAACTATCTTACAGGCTAACCACAGACCCCTGCAAGCTTCAACCTGGCTTTGACCTAGCACGTTATGATTGGGCCCTCCTCAATCGCTATCGAACAGGCTATGGCCGGTGTGCCGCTATGTTCCATCGCTGGGGAGCCAGAGACGACCCGAACTACCCCTGCAGCTCCAGACAGACTATGACCCACATAGTCAACGACTGCCATCTCTCCAGATTCAAAGGAGGTCTCGAAACTTTACATCAGGCTCAACCTGACGCTGTTGACTGGCTACAGAAGAAGTGCAAACGCTAGAAGAAGAAGAACAGGCTAAAGGACCACAAAAAAAGGGCAGGAACAGCCATTCTCATCTCAAACACGATGGATTTTAAATTAAATAAAGTAATAAAAGATAGGCAAGGACATTACATAATAATTAGAGGATCAATAAGCCAAGAAGACTTAACAATAATTAACATCTATGCAACCAATGAGGGACCATCTAAATACGTCAAGCACTTATTGAAAGAATTTCAAAAATACATCAATAGTAATACAATAATAGTGGGAGACTTCAATACCCCACTCTCACACTTAGACAGATCAACAAAGCAGAGAACCAACAAAGATACAAGAGAATTGAATGAAGAGATTGACAGACTAGACCTCTTGGATATTTTCAGAGTCCTTCACCCCAAAAAACTGGAATACACCTTCTTTTCAAATCCACATAACACATACTCAAGGGTAGACCACAAGTTAGGCCACAAAGACAGCATCAATAAATTCAAGAACATTGAAATCATCCCAAGTATCTTCTCAGACCACAGTGGAGTAAAACTAACATTTAACAACAGACAGACAATTATTAAAAGTCACAGAATTTGGAAACCAAACAACATACTCCTTAAGAACCACTGGGTCAGAGATTCACTCAAGCAGGAAATTCAAATGTTCCTGCAAACAAATGAAAATGAAGACACAACCTATCAAAATATTTGGGGCACAGCCAAAGCAGTACTGAGAGGGAAACTTATACCCATACAATCACATATTAAACACCAAGAAGAAGCTCAAATGAATGACCTTACTGCACACCTCAAGGACTGAGAGGAAGTGGAACAAAGGAACCCTAAAGCATCCAAAAGGACAGAAATCACTAAAGTTAGAGCAGAAATAAACAACATCGAAAGAAAAAAAAAACATACAAAAGATCAATGAAGCCAAATGTTGGTTCTTTGAAAGATTAAACAAAATTGACAAA
Source organism: Erinaceus europaeus (assembly GCF_950295315.1). NCBI lineage: Eukaryota > Metazoa > Chordata > Mammalia > Eulipotyphla > Erinaceidae > Erinaceus > Erinaceus europaeus. The sequence continues at coordinate 87,709,143 of NC_080176.1, forward strand.
CCCCTAGCCAGGCTTACCAAACAAAAAAGAGAGAAGACTCAAATTAATAGAATTGTAAATGATGGAGGAGATATCACAACTGACACCACAGAAATCCAGAGAATCCTGCGAAACTTCTATAAAAATCTATACACCACAAAGCTAGAGAATCTGGAAGAAATGGAACAATTCCTAGAAGCATATGCCCTTCCAAAACTGAACCAAGAAGAACTACAAAATCTAAATGCACCAATCACAGACAAAGAAATTGAAACCGTTATTAAGAATCTCCCCAACAACAAAAGTCCTGGACCAGATGGCTTCACAAACGAATTCTACAAAGCTTTCAGGAAACAGTACCCATACTTCTTAAGCTTTTTCATAAGATTGAAGAAACAGGAATACTTCCTTCCACCTTCTATGAAGCCAACATCACCCTGATACCAAAAGCAATAGGGACATAAGAAAAAAGGAAAACTACAGACCAATATCTCTGATGAACATAGATGCCAAAATATTAAACAAGATCTTGGCCAACCGGATACAGCAACATATCAAAAAGATTGTTCATCACGACCAAGTGGGATTCATCCCAGGAATGCAAGGCTGGTTCAACATCCATAAGTCAATCAATGTCATTCACCACATCAATAAAAGCAAAGCCAAAAACCACATGATTATCTCAATTGATGCAGAGAAAGCCTTTGACAAAATCCAACACCCGTTCATGCTCAAAACTCTACAAAAAATGGGAATAGATGGGAAATTCTTCAAGATAATGGAGTCTATATACAGCAAACCTACAGCCAACATCATACTCAATGGACAGAAGCTGAAAGCATTCCCCCTCAGATTGGGGACTAGACAGGGCTGTCCACTGTCAGCGTTACTCTTCAACATAGTATTGGAAGTTCTTGCCATAGCAATCAGGCAAGAGAAAGAAATCAAAGGAATACAGATTGGAAGCGAAGAAGTCAAGCTCTCACTATTTGCAGATGATATGATAGTATACATAGAAAGACCTAAAGAATCCAGCAGAAAACTACTGGAAGTTATTAGGCAATATAGCAAGGTATCAGGCTACAAAATCAATGTACAAAAATCAGTGGCATTTCTTTATGCAAACACTAAATCTGAAGAAGAAGACATCCAGAAATCACTCCCATTTACTGTTTCAGCAAAATCAATCAAATACCTAGGAATAAAGTTGACCAAAGAAGTGAAAGACTTATATACTGAAAACTATGAGTCGCTACTCAAGGAAATAGATATCAGGAAATGGAAAGATATCCCATGCTCATGGATTAGAAGAATAAATATCATCAAAATGAATATTCTCCCCAGAGCCATATACAAATTTAATGCAATACCCATCAAAGTTCCACCAAGCTTCTTTAAGAGAATAGAACAAACACTACAATCATTTATCTAGAACATGAAATCACCTAGAATTGCATCTTAAGGAAAAGAAACAGAAATGGAGGCATCACACTACCAGACCTTAAACTATATTATAAAGCCATCATCATCAAAACAGCATGGTACTGGAACAAAAATAGGCACACAGACCAGTGGAACAGAATTGAAAGCCCAGAAATAAATCCCCACACTTACAGACATCTAATCTTTGATAAGGGGGCCCACAGGATTAAATGGAATAAGGAGGCTCTCTTCAATAAATGGTGCTGGGAAAACTAGGTTGTAACATGCAGAAGAATGAAATTGAACCACTTTATCTCACCAGAAACAAAAATTAACTCCAAATGGATCAAAGACCTAGATGGCAGACCAGAAACAATCAAATACTTAGAGGAAAACATTGGTAAAACAGTTTCCCACCTACACCTCAAGGACATCTTTGATGTATCAAACCCAATTGCAAGGAAGACTAAAGCAGAAATAAACCAATGGAACTACATCAAATTGAAAAGCTTCTGAACATCCAAAGAAACTATTAAACAAAGAGACCCCTCACAGAATGGGAGAAGATCTTCACATGCCATACATCAGACAAGAAACTAATCACCAAAATATATAAAGAGCTCAGCAAACTTAGCACCAAAAAAGCAAATGACCCCATCCAAAAATGGGCAGAGGATATGAACAAAACATTCACCTCAGAGGAGATCCAAAAAGCTAACAAACATATGAAAAACTGCTCTAGGTCACTGATTGTCAGAGAAATGCAAATTAAGACAACACTAAGATACCACCTCACTCCTGTAAGAATGGCATACATCAAAAAGGACAACTGCAACAAATGCTGGAGAGGATGTGGGGACAGAGGAACCCTTTTACATTGCTGGTGGGAATGTAAATTGGTACAGCCTCTGTGGAGAGCAGTCTGGAAAACTCTCAGAAGGCTAGACATGCACCTTCCATATGATCCAGTAATTCCTCTCCTGGGGTTATACCCCAAGGACTCCATAACACCCAACCAAAAAGAGGTGTGTACTCCTATGTTCATAGCAGCACAATTCATAATAGCTAAAACCTGGAAGCAACCCAGGTGCCCAACAACAGATGAATGGCTGAGAAAGCTGTGGTATATATACACAATGGAATACTATGCAGCTATCAAGAACAATGAACCCACCTTTTCTGACCCATCTTGGATGGAGCTAGAAGGTATTATGTTAAGTGAGCTAAGTCAGAAAGATAAAGATGAGTATGGGATGATCCCACTCATCAACAGAAGTTGAGGAAGAAGATCTGAAAGGGAAACTAAAAGCAGGACCTGACCAAATTGTAAGTAGGGCACCAAAGTAATAACCCTGAGGTGAGGGGTAGACATGCAGCTTCCTGGGACAGTGGGGGGTGGGAGT